>NW_023269742.1:127500-137190 GCF_004353265.1 Vitis riparia | reverse complement strand
GTATTTTATGAGCTTTAAGGTATTTTATGCAACAGAGCTTTTTGGGAACTCTTAGGGGCAAAAGTGCATATGTAGGAAGCAAACATAGATTGTGTACTTTAAGGTGCATAAGACTTAATTTTGCATTCCTTTTTTAGTGAACAACCACATAACACACCTCTTGTATGCACCCTAAAGACTAATGCTTAAGGGCTCTTTATCCACCTTTCATGTGTGTTGGACCAAATTGCTCATCCCACTTAGGCAACACAAATTGCACACTTCTTAATTGTGCTAAGCTAAGAAGTTGTGCACCCTTCACTTAAGCTAGCAAAATGCCAAAGCAATCCACCTCCTAAAGACTTGAAATATGCAGTTCTCTGCCAATAATAAAGTGCACCCTGGATGTCATTGAAACCTACATATTGTTCCTTACTTCGTAAGAGCTACACACTCAATTTTTCTAATGATTGGCACACTTACCAAAGTAGTACAATCATTCATGCCTCAAATCTTCAGTTGTACTACCAAAACATACCCCATGTTGATTACATAGAAAAAAATATGCAACCACCAATTTCAAGCTAACACATCAAGAATGATGATTGGTAATTGCACTGACATAAGACTAAATCCACAACATGGGCAAAGGGCAAATCTAGACAAATTGGCATGGGAGTAGTTGGAATGTGGGGAGATTGAGATTAAAAGAAGGACTACGAATATACAAGTAGAAGTAGAGGATAGAGATAAAAAAGTAAGATAATCTTTCTTTCTCTTAGGAGTAGGAGTAACTTAACATTAGTTTTAGTTCTTAGTTGTAATCATTTTTTTACTTTGTAACCTTTCCTTGATTTCCAAGTTAATGAATTTTCTAGTCTTTTCAATTAATCTTATTTTTTAGTTTTCAGTTTCATCTTGCAAATTCATGTTTTTGGTTATTCTCTTAGTTCTCAACATGTTTAGGTAATCTTTAACATTTCAATGGGTGAGATGAGCTGAGGTCTCCCATATCTCAATTTAATAGTTTATTTGCACATGGCTCTAAAGAATTTGATATCTGTTAATGATTATGATGACCAAAAGAAGTAACCATGAGAAGAAAAGTGTATACAACATTGGTTGTGAGGGACATGAATCATGTAACCCTGGAAGCATGCCTGAGTACTATTTTAATGATTCTTTGAACCATGCACAAGCTTGTTGACATGAAAGAAACTCATGTAAATCATTTAGTTGCAAGGATCCAAAAGAGAGCAATCAGAAGGAGTTGAACCTTATTAGGGTGGTTCTCGTTCATTTCAAGTAGGAACATTTTTGGGTATAAACCCTTGGCCTAATCCTAAAGCTAAAAGCATAGGTTCAAAGCCTTGTTGTAAGCTATACCTAAGAGTGGTGATCTTAGTGAATCTCAACTCTTAAATTTTGCTTTCCTTCAATTTTATTTTCTTTAAATTCTCTTTATCTCTTTTGTGTATAAAATCGCTTTTTTGAGCTTCTAACCAACATCACACCCCAAAATTTACTCCCTCAATTGCTGCTAATCTAAAGTTCCATGTGGAAATGACTTAACTATCATACAATTGTTAGTCCTTTTTATTTTCTTTTTTGGTTTAAGGATTAGAGGTTTCAATGACTAATCATGATTAATTTCCTTACATAAAAAAATACTTTAACTTTAAAACTAGAGAGTCTTGAACTAGTAATGATGAATGAGAGTGCATCAACATATGTTGGTTTAAAGTTAAAGTAATTGTTATTGTCTTTGCCTTGCTACATGTCACTAGACTATTAGCAGTATTCTTTAGTCATGAGGTGATGGCATTGTTACCATTCCTTTGTATGTGTATGACTAGGTTTTTCCTTGAAAGACTTAACTTGACTTTGGATGAAAAGTATGTGTATGACTTAGTTTTTTTTAACACATTATCTCGACTTAGAATGGAAGGAGGAATTTCGGTCAAAAGAGATGAGAGACATAATCCCATAGGTGTACCAGAAACTTGCATGCACAAATTTTTTATTCTACAGAACCAAAAAAAATGAGAAAATAGTATAGAAATTTATACTAACAAGAAAATTATATTAATAAAGATATGAGTAGATGTGACTACAATCCTTTGTCATCTTCTTTAAACTATTGTATTAATAAAAATGTGATTACAATCCTTCGTTGAAAATGCTAGAAAAAAATTATATTAATAAAAATGTGAGTACATATATATATATATATATATACATACATACACATATATATTCACATCGATATTATATATATAGATTTTCTGAGTTATAATTGATTACTTTTCTAAGTTATAATCGATTGATCGATCTTCTAAGTAAATCTTGATTTAAGGAGGATGACAATTACATACTATTGATTGATTTAGCTAAGGGCCACTTAGGCTTTATCTTGACTCATTTGCTTTGAGAACATTGTTTAAGTTTAAGAAGGTACTTGAACTTAAGGAAAATTTGAGGATTTCTATAACACATTGATATTTTAAGTTAATATTGATTCAAGGATGACAATCACATACTTTTGGTTGATTTAGCTAAGGACCAATTAGGATTGGTCTTTATTCTTTCCCTTTGAAATCATTCTTTTAAGTTTAAGAAGGTACGGGAAATTTGAAAATTTCTAGAAACACATTTGTGGAATCTTGCAAAGTTCTCTCTCTTAATCATAACAATAACAATAATAATAATAATAATAATAATTATCATGATGATGATGATGATTATGAAAACAAAGAAGGAAATAAATTATGTAAATAACCTTATGAGATGCATGGTATAAAGAAATATAAATATTACAAATATAAAAAATATTCAAATGAATAAAATATGATATTATATAAATTTGAAATCAAATATTATCTTAACACTACTCTATAAGTATTTTCTTTATTTATCACATGACATGCATATGATATAAAATTTTAATTATATTTCATTTAAAATCAAATAATATTTTATAGATTTTATTTTTTAAAATGGTTTTAACTTTATTAATCAAATACATTTTTTAGGAAAAAAATTATTCTAAAAAAAATGAAATAAAAAAAATCCAAATCAAATGGAACCTTACGGTTTATTTAGGAAGGTTTCCAAAAACTGTTATTAAAAAATACTTTTTGCATACAGTTCCCAATAATAGTTCTTTTCTTGTTTTCTTGAATTAAATTTTGTTTAAAAAATTAGAATATATTAAATTTATTTTATGTATTTAAAATAAATTTAAAAAATAAATTTTATATATAATATTTTATTTTCAATTATTCTTCATATTTGTTTTGTTATTTTTTAAAATGACTTTAAAAAAATAAGTGAAAAACAATTAAAATATGTTTTCAAAAAATATATTATTTTCTATTTTCTAGTTGTCAAACATATTTTCCTTCTCTTTTTTTTTTTTCTTAGAAAGTAGGAAATAACAAGATATAGATGAACTTGTTAATTAATATGATGAGCATGGATGGTGCGGAAAGGAAAATGATTTTATTTTATTTTTTAAATTTTCATTTAAAAAACAAAACAAAGGAAAATGCAAAAAAAAATTAATATGTGTATTATTTTCTTTGTCATAATTAATTATCAAATCACTAACATTTTTAACAACATGATAAAGAATACTAGTCACTTGATAATTTCTACAACTATCTTGTTTCTAAGAAACATTATTTTAAACTAGGTTAAATATACTTTACCTATTCAATCTTTGACATATTTTACATTCTCCCGTCTCACATTCGAAATCTTACATTATATATATAGTTATATGAACATCTCTCTAAAATACAAAATCAAAACTATAGACGTCATATTTTGAAAGTGTCTAAGAAATTCCACTTCAAATTTGTTAGTTTCAAGTTGATGGTACCTAAATTTGAACCAATGTTCAAAAGTGCAAAAAAAGCAATTCCTTATGCAAAAAGTTGTTCTTTAACAAGTTGAAAGACAAAGTATTTGGTTAAGTGCAAAAAAAGCAATTCCTTATGCAAAGCGTTGTTCTTTAACAAGTTGAAAGACAAAGTATTTGGTTAAGTGCAAAAAAAGCAATTCTTTATGCAAAGTGTTGTTCTTTAACAAGTTGAAAGACAAAGTATTTGGTTTTGAATATAAAGAGTAAAGTGTAAAACATGTGAAAGGATGACGTAGTAAATTTTATTTAATCGTTTTAAAACCATTTTAAAAGAGACGCACATTATTAACCATATTTTAAGGTAATTTTTTATCATGCTTTTTCCAATAATTTTTTTTGTTATTGAAACCAAATCAATTCTTAATAGTGGACAAATATATTTAAGTTATAATTATTCTTATAAATAAGATTTATTATTTAAAGTTATTTAGATTTTAATAGCTACATATTTTATTATTTTCAAAATTATTAGTTGTTTTATCTATATTATTTTGATATTTATTATCATATACTATTAGATAAATCATAAATTTTTATATTTATTTTTAAGTTTTGGAATATTTTAATGGTTTTTTCATACAAAGTTGTTACATTTCAACGGGGCACTGTGCATTTCCTTTTGTAGCTCTTTAAAAAAGGGCTCCTTGATCCCACATCAAGTGACTCCAGCTACCTTTATCACCCTGTGAATATGCCAATTCAACCATACATGAGTCAACTTGCTTAACGAATTGGGAAGAGTTTCTCCTATGGTCCATCTATTTGATGGGCTTATGGATTAGGGATAAAAAATAAGATTTAATAGGACATTGGGTCTGTAAACAAAGATCCAATGACTTGGACAAACATGACAGAAGGTTAAACTGAACTACTAAGCCGACTCACCAGTTTAGCGGTTGTACTGTCAGTTTCACTCTGGTTCAATGCCATTTTGACCCCATTCTGATCCAATTAATTGAACTAAATAGGATTGAGGTTTGGTCAATGATTTGATTGATTGGTCTTATCCGATTTTTAAAACAAATGTAATGTCAGAGTTAGTACAAATAATTAAATAACAACAATATTAGGGTAATTTTTTTTAATTATATTTGTGATAATAGTTTTTGTGGTTGTGACCAAATAAATTCTTATAAATTCTTTATAGTGATGTTTAAAATTTTCTAAGAGACTTATTATTTGTAAGGATATATATATATATATAAACACTAGAAATCAGCTTAGCCTTTTCTAGAATAGAATTGAAAGTGGATTCGTACCTGAATTAAAGTGGAGAAATGTTTTGGACAAAGTGCAGTGCAAGATTGGAATATAAAATCTATCCAGTAAGATGCTTTGCCTTTGTCCAAAACTTGTGTAACAGGCAATGCCATTCCAAAGAGGCAAGAAATGCTTTTCCATGCAGATTTGGGCATTGGATTTGGAGGTTTCTCTTGAGAAGGAAAAGAAAGGGAAGAAGTGATGAAGAAGATCAGCATATCTTGTCATATAGAAATGCCATTTTTAAGTAATCCATTTATACCTCTCTTCCATTCTATTAAAGGGAACATAATTAAGCTCGCCAAAGCTCCACATCCTTTCTCTCCATTGATCTTAGTTGTATCTGTCCATTTTCTTTGATTCATCAACCCCACCTAATTCATCAACCCTTATGGCGGATGCTCTTGTTTCTATCGTGCTGGAGCGATTGGCTTCAGTCTTGGAACAACAGATTCGTCAACAAGTTACACTGGTGGTGGGTGTCAAAAGCGAGGTGGACAACCTAAAAAGCACACTCCAGAGCATCAGAGCTGTTCTTGGAGATGCAGAGAAGAGACAGTTCACAGAAGAACTTGTAAAAGTTTGGTTAGAAAGGCTCAAGGACATCTCCTACCAGATGGATGACGTGGTGGATGGGTGGAACACTGCTCTTCTCAAATTACAGATTGCAGCTGAAAACCCTGGCATCCCTAAGCCCAAGATAAGTTCCTGCCTTCCCTCCCCTTGTGTTTGCTTCAAACAAGTTTCTTTGCGCCATGATATTGCTCTTCAGATTAAGGACATAAAAAACAACTAGATGCCATTGCAAATGAGAGAAATCAGTTCAATTTTGTGTCAAGTAGTACCATCCAGCAACCACATAGACGTATAACCAGTTCTGTAATTGATGTTAGCCAGTTCTGTGGTCGGGATGCAGATATAAACATTATAATAGGCAAGCTGTTGGGTGGGAGTTGCCAAGAAAGCTCCTCCCTCTACATCATCTCCATAGTTGGGATGGGAGGGATCGGCAAAACAACTCTTGCTCAATTAGCATACAACCACGAAAAGGTGAAGTCCTATTTCCATGAAAGGATGTGGGTCTGTGTGTCTGATCCTTTTGACCCAATGAGGATTTCTAGGGCTATTCTTGAAGCCCTCCAGAAAGAGTCTTCTGGTTTCCATGATCTGGAAGCTGTACAACAAAAAATTTGCACACTTATTGCCGATAAGAAGTTCCTACTCGTGCTAGATGATGTTTGGACTGAAAACTATGAATTGTGGGAACAAGTAGAGAGTTCTCTCAAGGGTGGGGCACCGGGAAGTAGAATTTTGGTGACCACACGAAACGAAAACGTTTCTACAATGATGGGAACCACGTACAAGCACCCCTTGGGAGAATTGTCCAAGGAGCAATGTCGGTCATTGTTCAGTAACATAGCCTTTTACGGAAGGAGTAGAGAAAAAGTTGAAGAACTAGAAAACATTGGCAGGAAAATAGCAGACAAGTGTAGGGGCTTGCCTCTTGCTGCAAAAGTTTTAGGGAGTCTCATGCGCTTAAAAGATAATAAAGAAGATTGGGAGAGTATTTTGAATAATGAAATATGGCAACTTGATGTGATTGAGAAACATCTTTCCACTCCTTTATTGTTGAGTTATTATGATTTATCCTCTGCTGTTAAACGTTGCTTCTCATATTGTGCTGTCTTCCCAAAAGATCAAATCATTAGGAAAGATAGATTGATCAAGTTGTGGATGGCAAATAGCTATCTCAATTCTAGAGAAAGTATAGAGATGGAGAAAACAGGGGGAGACTACTTTGAAGACTTGGTGTCACGGTCACTTTTCCAAGATTTTCGTAGAGATGATGAGGGCAACATAATATCGTGCAAGATGCATGACATAGTGCATGATCTTGCCCAATATTTGACCAAGAATGAATGCTTCATTCTGGAGATTGATGATGAAAAGGAAGTGAGGATGGCTTCCTCCTTCCAAAAGGCTCGTCATGCAACCTTAATTAGCGCAGGAAGGGTTGGATTTCCTAGCACTATCCATAATTTGAAATATCTGCACACATTGTTTGCTGCACATCTGGTCATTCCTTCACTCCTCAACCCCCACCTAATTTATTCAAACATTTGGTATGCCTTAGGGCATTAGACTTGAGTGTGAATGATTTTTTGGGGGAACTGCCGAGGAACTTGGGGAAATTGATACATCTGAGGTACCTTAATCTATCAAATAATGAGTGGTTGACGGAATTGCCCGAAACAATTTGTGATCTATATAATTTGCAAACTTTAGATGTTTTTGGATGTAGCCTCCTTGAAAAACTACCTCAGGGGATGCGAAAACTAATTAACCTGAGACATCTTGAATTGTACGGCAGTGAAGTATCGGAGTTGCCAAAAGGAATCGGGAGATTGACCTCACTTCGGACATTAACTAGGTTTCCTATAATTGGAGATCATTTTAGACGTGATGTATGCAAAATAGGAGAACTGAAAAACTTAAACAGCCTCAGGGGAGGTCTTGTGATAAGTGGGATAGCTAATGTGAAAGATGCAGAGGAGGCTGGCGAAGCAGAATTGAAGAATAAGAAACACCTCCATCATTTGGAACTAAGGGATTTTGGGCGGCTTGCCTCAGCTGCTTCAAAAGGTGTGGCTGAAGCTCTACAGCCTCATCAAAACTTGAAGTCTTTAAAAATAAGTGATTACGATGCTGCCACCGAGTTCCCCAGTTGGATAGCGGCCTCATCGTTGCCCAATTGAAAAAGCTTGAAATTGTGGTTGCTCACTGGTTACATGTTTGCCTCCATTGGGGGAACTACCTCTCCTTGAAATCCTGATAATAGAGAGTATGGAGAGACTGAAATACGTGGGTGGTGAGTTTTTGGGATCTTTACCAACTGCATTCCCAGTGCTGAAGCACTCATTTTTAACATATGGAAGAGTGGGAAAAGTGGGAAGTAAAAGGAGAAGAAGAAGAAGGAGGTCAGTAATGCCATATCTCCACTCCTTGACACATGTAACTGCCCAAGCTGGAAAGCCTGCCCGAGCGCCTTCTCCAGATAACTACACTACAGGAACTGAATATCTCGCTCTCCTACTCTGCAAGATCGTTACCATGAGGAAACAGGGGAGGATTGGTCCAAATATCTCACATCCAGAGAGGTAATTGAATTGCTTCTTAATAGTACACAACATACAATATTCTGTTTACTTTTATGATTTTTTTTTAAAACAATTAATTATTAATGTTCTTGCTTCCATAACTACCATGGGATATGATCCCTAAATGCATGGTTTTGATAATTGATGCAGTGCTAGCTGGAAATGAAGTCTACCAGTGAGACTATAGTCTTCCTGATGAATCCATGTGAAATAACGATGCATGTGTACCATGATATCCAAACTCTGGCAAGTGGTCCAAAGCTGATTAATTTATATACAGATATTTTTCCTTGTACTACTTCCATAGTTTCTTTGTAATAACTCATTGCCTGTTATCAGGTTTGATCATGAAACAAACTATTATGTATATTATGTTTGAATATTGGATTGGGCACAATTACATTAATTTGTTCAGAGTTGTTTGGAAAAGGATGAAATGGGTTTATCTGTGACAAGTTTAAGGATAGGGTTCTAGAAATTAATAAAAATAAGATCTATAAGGCCTTGCCAAAATAAATATTGTGAATTTTATTTAAGAAAATTTTATTAATTTTTTATTTTTTATATGAAAACACGATCATGTTGTTTATTTGTTTTAGTTATTACATGTTTGCAGTTTCTAAAACAGAAAAATAGTATTTAAAATAGGCATTTTCAATGAATGATACGAAGATAGGTTTAAAAAATTGTTAGGCTATAAGTTATAATTAGATTTCAGTTTTCTTGCATCATGGGAATTATGGCCACCGCTAATAAATTTACAGTTCTTTATTAAATTGGAACAATACATTTTCGAGTTGATTAATTTTATTTAAATATTTCTCTTATTGGATTATACTGCTTATGCTTTGTTTTTAATTATCCATGAAATTAAGGGTGCGTATGGTTGCATTTTTACTCAAAGTGCTTCTGAAAGTGTTTTTAGACGAATCACCTATCAAATATTTTTCTATAAAGCACAAGTGATTTTTCAATACTATAAATGATTTTAAAAATTTTTAAAAGTTGTGAGTGTTATAGTTAGGTTGGTAATTCCAGACAAAATACCTAAGTGTTACTAACTATGGTTTTTTTAAATCCGTTGTTGGGTTACTTGACCTATGAAGATTAAGATTTTGAATTTGCTAAGAGGCGAGATAAGTAGTTGAGTTAGTCTTGAAGGAATGTGAATCAACCTTGTTTTTCAACATGTTGGTGGCCTTGAATTATTTTTAAAAGTTTAGGGAAGCTGGAAGAAATATTTTTTGCTAAAAGGTTTTTGTTCCCTTGTTTCTGGATAGATCCAAGTGCAGGGGCAAATCAATCAAAATAACTTCTTTTTAGATCAGTTTTCAACCATTCTTTTCCCTTTTAAATACAAATTTCTCC
>NW_023269742.1:0-122500 GCF_004353265.1 Vitis riparia | reverse complement strand
GAAATGAGTATGCAACTTCAATTATATAATAGAATCTATTCTACGTGCTATGATCAACTAACAATTCTTTTTGTTTTGTTGCTTCTAAGTGACTTCTTGAGAAAGACTTGTGCAAAGGAGAAAAAAAAAAAAAAAAAAACAAAAACAAAGTAGAGAATTCTTAATTGTTCAAGTCTTTTAGGTTTTGGTTTTGGTTGCATATAACCACCCAACATTAAGCTAGCTACTAGTTGACTTTTAGCGGCTGCCCATATCTTTCCCTTTTATCTTTTTAAGTGTCCTTATAATCAAATATGAAAATATTGATAATTACAATATATCAGTATTTCGATTTTATAAATATTTTGATATAAAATATCGGTAATGTTAAAATTAATAAAAATTATGAAAATATTAAAAAAAAAAATCTAAAAAATTATATAAGAAATAAAAATAGATATTTTAAAGTTATTTTTTTAATATATATATATATATATATATATATTAAAAAAAATAACTTTAATTATATATATATATATATATATATATATATATATATATAATTTGTCATATTTGATAATAATATCCTAATATAAATTTTATAAATGTATATTTATTATTAAGTTACATTATAGATTATTTTACAATATTATTATGATAATATGTCTAATTTTAAAATATATTTAATATTAAAATTATGATCAATTTTAATTTAAATGCATTCAATGATATCAAATAAATAATAATATATATATAAGTTTTTAAAATATTTATATTTATTATATTTAATAAATATATAGATTATATAAGAAAAAAGCCTTTTTAGTAATAAATTAAATCAAATATAAAAAATAAAATAATTATAATTTATTTATTTAAAACTCGAAAAAATCGAAAAATCAATAAAATATCCAGAAATATCAGTTGATAGATATATCTTAACAAATTTTGTATTTGTATCCACGAATATTGGATATATCGTGGATATATATATCCGACTTTTTTAATCCTTACCTGTAACAACCCTATTAAAACACCTGGTTAAGCTGATTTTTTTACAAACAGGTGGTCACTACTATAGTTACGTAAGGTCCTTAATGGCTGGTTATTCTCAGCTACACATCCAGCAGCGCACTAGGTAATTGCTTTTTCTTGCAGCTGAAACAGGCTGCACAAGAATAGGATTGTGGCTCCCACTTGCTGCCACAGTGGACCACCACCAGGGCTATTTCTTATCTGTGACTTTACCTCAATTAATTCACTCATCATTGATTCACCAATGTAGAGATGTCTCCAAATATTTTCTCAAAAAAATAAAAAAATCTAACGCATTATTTCTAAGGTTCTCATCACAATAATTTCACATCATGTGAACTAAGTAAAATCACTACACTTTAATAATTGCTAAGGCATTACAAATTATCGATTCCTTCCATGATAGGTCTCATTGCAGCAGAGAGCTAGCTTCCCGACCAATCTGCTAAAAACCGCTTCTTAACCTCTACCTCTCCCAAAAAAATGCATTTTCATTGCTTAATGAATTATCAGTTGATCCATATGAAGGTGCTGTTTTTTGCATCGATCATCTTTATTTTCTTGCAACCCATTATTCATTGTTTGGGGTCTCAAAGCATGAGTAGACTTAGAGGTCTCATTGGGCATGCCAAAAAATTTTGTTGTAATTTATATTAGCCAACCTACTTCTAACACATGGAATGTGTTATGCACAGGCTTGCCAAAGAATTCCTTCACAACTCACCATTTGATTTTTAGCTCCAGACCTATTTTGGCCTTGATTTTATAATTGACCTAATAGAACTGCAAAAGGCTCCTATGCATGCGAGTGGAGAGCCTTTCTGCCCAACTACCCTCTTAAGTGCATCTTCTCTAGGATTGATAAAGACTCAACTACAATACAAGCTACCATTTTTGGAGGCATCCTGTGAATATAATCTAGATATCAATAAATAAATAAATGAAAGTAAGAATATATCAAATGTTTAGCAAACATAGAATATGATTCATTAAACTTGGACTTGAACTTGGAATTGAATGCCTCCAATGTCACCGCAGGTGGTGGCATTTTCAGAACAGCAGGTGGTGTCTTTGCTTAATTTGAAAGAAGATGAGAGTGCGAGAGATAGGGGGGTTTCTTATCAACAACATATACATCACAAGGCAACAATTTGTTTTAGAATCTATCGAGAAGTGAATGAGATAAGAGATGTTTTCTGTTTATATATGATAAATCTCTATGAATGATAAAAAGAATTCATAAGAAACATCATGTTGTAATTTTGAAGAAATAATCAAATATCATCATTTGGTTATCTTTATATATATAATGGATTTAATGATTCCAATCAACAAAGTTAATGATTCTTAGTAAGGGGTTTAATGCTCTTTCCACGACCTTGAATATATCTAGATAGTCAATCCTAAAAGCAGGATGAATACTCATCAAATTAAAAAATATAAAATAAAATAAATAAATAAATAAATAAAATCAAAATCACTTATACTTCTTGGGGAGACCAAGAGGGTGGTTTTCTTTTTTTTTTTTTTGGGTGTGTATATGTAGCCAAAATAAATAAAAATTTATACAACTTAAAAGAGTGAGTAGTTTGTGTGTGGGGGAGAGCATGGGTGGTGTATGAAGTAATAATTCATCTAGATTTGGTACTACACCTAATAGCACGTACAAATTATTGAATGAGAATTGAGCACTAAATTCATGTTAAATTTTCCCTTGCCCTCAATTCAACAAAAAAAATGCATAAGCAATATACTCAATATATATTTCAATTTATAAGCTTGAAAAATTCTAAGTTAAATTATGATTACACACCTAAAAGCCCCTTTGGATGCAGGTAAAAGAATGTGCTGAAGTGCTCTCTCTAGCAAACCCTAAATACACTAAGAAAGATACAAAACAGAGTACCTCCCTTAGCTTCTCTCATTAGTCAGAATGGAATTGTTGGATGTGTCAATACAAAATGGCTATGGCCAAGAAGATGGAAAGGAGGGTTTGTTACAAAATGGTACATGTTCAAGTATCACTTGGTTCAAAGAATGTTTGGAGCTTAAAAATTGATCTCTCTCTGTGATGGTCAAAGCCCATTCAATGAATAGTCATCACACCCTCAATTACAAAAGGCTATAGCACAAAATTGTGGAAATTTCTTAGGATACTCAAGGTTATACCAACATAGCTTTAGTGATTTTTTGGTAAAATTTAGATTACAAATCAAATCTGAAATTGAATTCATAATAAACTAATCATTGGAAATAATCAAATATAAAAAAGAAACAAAAACAATCCTAATTGTAAACAAAATTTTCATACAGAAACAAAGCCACCTGATCAACAACCCTAGGACCTGAATTTTGAGAGAGAGTGAGAGCAAACTAAAGATTGCAATGAAAAGCATTGCAAATTTTAATCTTAAATTTTATACTATTTTACGGCAAGCCCGACCTAATTGCATTCAGCACTTTAGTCTGCAATTTTCATCAAGCACACAAAATGCATGAAGCAACATGGATTTTTGGGAGTGTGAAGAGTTTAGGATTGGATCCTAACACCACTATTATTGCACAAAAAAACAGGTCCAAGTACTCACCATTAAAATTTGAAATCAAGATTTTCGGATTTCAGGATGAAGTGCTATAAAAGTTGTGAACGACTACTATTTCCCACAACAGTAGGTTGGATTTTAGGTTTATCCATTTCAACTACAAGACCTGCTAATCCCTTTGTGACCAACGAACAATAAGAGATTTTAGGATTGCTAACAGATTTTCCCAAATTTTATATATCATCCAAACAATAAGAGAAATAATCAAATAAATCCCAAATTTCATAAATCAGAGTCAACATTGAAGCTATAATCTCATAAAACTAGCTTGAAACCTGAGTTCTTTGTTTTGGAAAAAAGAAAAAAGAAAATCGTACACACCTGAGAACTATGTTTCAATAGGAGCTAGGGTTTTGTTGAAATCGTAGTAAGAGAAAGGGCTAAGGTTTTGTGAAGTCGCAGTGAGCCAAGATGGAGATGTTAGAACGAAAAAACTGCATCTGAACAGAATCAGAATGAAGGTCTCATTCCAGTTTCATTTTCATGGCATGTGGTACGTGGAAATACATGTAACTTTCAAAATGACTCGCTTCTTTCTTTTTAGTCTCAACTCCATTATCTTCGACCCATTTCTCACCACCTTCCCACAAACCCCACAATATTATTAAATTTTTTTATAACGTATTATCTTACAAATTTATCAAATTATTAATTTAGGATATTGACCTAAATCGGAACTGACATAAAATATTATTTACTTGAAAATTATCAATTTTATTGGGGTTCCACTATCGTATTGTCGAAGTATCATTTGATTAACAATGATATATGACGTAAATTTTGTATGACATAAAAAAAAAAATATTTAATGCATGTTTATTTGATAAAATTTTTTCAATACTATAATATTACTCGTTGAAAATATATATCATGTCGATAATAATAGGTTTTAAATTGAAAAATATTTGTACACTATATATTTTTTTTCTTGAATTTATTCTATATTTATGGTATTATTTGTTTAAAAAATATATAAATTTATCAAAAATAATTATTGGAATTTTGGTCAAGTCGAATCAATAATTAAAAACTAATCTTAAACTATATTTTCCTAACAAAGTATAATTTGATTGGATTAAATTTAATTTTCTTTCGGTATAATTTATATATATATATATGATCTTATAGAAAAATAATTTAATAATTTAATTTAATTAAAATCGAGTTGAGGCCTGCAATGATATAGATGCATGATATAGATGCAGTTAATTAAGTGGCCGCATTATAGACTTTTGTAGAACCTTATACATGCGGGCGCATTATAGTGGTGCCTGTATGTTAAATTTAATCACGGTTTTGATTGACCCCTGCTAAATCTATGTGACTATATGTTTCTTTTCTTGCAGTGCTATTGCTACAAACACAGCAAAAGATGCATGGGAATGACAAGTTGATTGCCTCTGTTGGTAGGCGCAATTGCAGTGCTTGTGTGTGGTTACAACAAGATTAAGAATCTGTTTGCTGGTGACTTTAGGAAAGTTTCTAAATCTTTCTAGTACTTATAATTTTTCATCAAAATAATTTTTTTCAAGTACTAAAAAGATTAGAATCGCTTCCTATAGTCGTCATCATGCCACCTTAATTGTCTAGCACAGGACCCCTAATTTTGTCTCCACTTATAATATGAAGAATCTACACACTACCTTTGGCTATAGAGGAATTCAATTCAAGAATTGCTCATGCTATGGAAAAATTAATTCATACCATATCCTTTTACTACCATAATTTCTGAATAATTTCGTTATTATTATGTAACTTCTCTTTTATTCATCTTGTTTGGGTGGAAGAAAATAAATAAATGAATAGAATGAGACTTAGGTGGTATTTGTTTTTTTGGCTAAATAGAAAAAATCAAAATATTTGACTTTTTTTATTCAGCTAAAAGTAACTCATTGACATCAATCAATATAACTAGACTAAATTTATTAATAACAAGTCCACTTTAATTATATTAATTAATATTAACAAGGTACTTTTAATTTAATAGAAAAAGTCAAAATATTGGCTTTTTCTATTAGTCATAAAACAAACACCACCTTAAACTTTGGGCCCACACAACGTATCTGGGGTGGGATGATTGTTGGTAGGACTCCTCTTCAGACCTTGATATTATTCATACAGTATCATAGCAATGTTTGACTATTAAGCTCATGCATATTTTGGAGTATGAGACATCCCACATCATTTATGTACATAGTGTATTTATAACTTTTCAAAATATTCAATGTTGATTTTTCCCCTCCTATGATTAGTGTCTCATTGTCTGCAAATGCATGGGAAGCTTTTTATTAAGTTGTAACTCATCTGAGAATCAAAAGAGGGTTGGGGTTGTCCAAGGAGTTTACTCATGAATCCTTCCTTTTTGTTGGATTGTGTTGTTGCACAAAGAAGTTGCTCCTTGTTTGTGAAAATTAAATGCACAAATTTAATAAGAAAAATCAATTATTTTATTAAAATTTATTTTTTATATTAGTTATTTGACAAAATAATTTTTTTTATTAAAGAATTAAATTTGTAGTTAAAAATAAGAACTAAAAAAAATAAATTATTTTAGTAAAAATATTATCAACAACCAATTGTATGAGTTCCAAAATTAAGGGTTCAGTTATTAAATTTTAAGTGAATAAAATAAGAGAGAGGAAAGGAAAAATTAGAAAAAGAAGAAACAGAGAGAGAAGGTAGAAATGTAGAATAAGATACACCTCCGAAGTTTTGATTTGAAGGGTAGAAAGGGTGTGGCTGAAGCTCTGGATATTTTTGTTGGTGGATCAAGAGTCAATCTTAATCCAGTCAGGTAGAAAAGCCCACGCCCAAGGCCACTTTGCTAACTTTGATAGTGGATCGATGGAGGCACCATCATGAAATAAGGCTTTGCTCTCTCTCAAACGAAGATGTGGGATTGCCTTTATGTACACTTCAAATAAACACTCGAACATAGGACACAAAAGAGCAAGGCCCAAACCCGAGTGCTTGAATTTGCCGTGGGTTGCCTAGACTATTGAATCATCTGTAGATTTGTGTTAGATGTGCACATAGTGTTATATATATATATATATATATATCCATAACATACACATCTTTTATATATTATAACATTTTTTATAAATTATAAATATCTTTTATAAATTATAAATATATATTATAAATTAGTTAAAATATAATTATTATAAATAATTAAAATTTAATTATCTTATTATATATTTTGTAAATTAATTAAATATAAAAAAATATAAATTTATAAATAAAATATTAATATTTTTAAATAAAAAATACTTATATAAATATCATTATTTCTTTTTTATCCTACAATATATTCAAATTAAACACATTATCATTTTAATATTAATATATTTTTAAATTAGCATGTTATTGACTAATGTTACAAATTTATTATATATATATATATATATATATATCAAATTTCTCTAATTAAAGTAATTTCAATATATATATATTATTACTTATTTTATCATTTGTTTAAGTCTTTTTTTAGATAATTTTATAAGTTTTGATTAATTTTCATTTCACTGATATTTTGTATTTAAATATTTATCGATATATCCTAATATATCCATAAAATTAAGTTACCGATATATTCGCCGAAAGCTATATTTTCATCCTTCTCTACCACACATCCAAAGTTGAAATCTCTAAAAAATAAATTGAATTGTGATGACACAAAGTAGCCTAGTTGGATAATGAGGTCATCATTAATGCAATTGAAAAATCTTATACTTAAGAATTGTGACAATTGTTTGTGTATGTCTTCATTGGGGGAATTACCTCTTGACAGGTGGTAAGTTTTTTGAAATCATTGTCAACAATTTTATTCACAAAGTTGAAGAGACTCAGTTTTCATCATATAAAAGTGATGGAGAAGTGGAAGTAAAAGATATTGGAGTAATAGGGTTGATGGAGAAACACAAACAATTACAAAGAATATAAAATTGGGAAGAATTAAAAATTTATTATATTCCACCACTCTCCTTTTTTTTTTTTTAGTTATCAGATAATCTTTTATTTATACATACTCACTTAATTATATAGAAACTCCTAACAATAAAATATAGAAGCATTCTTAGTTTGATAATTCAAAAATAGAAACTAAAATAATAACTCAAAATAAAATATTCTCCCTTGATTTTTAGAGACTAAATCTAATTCTAATAATTAGAAAGTTTCTAAATCAAGTTAAATTTTCCAACATGCTCCCTTAAACTTGACTTGTGACTCCAAGTAGCATCCTCAACTTTCTAAAATTTTCAAACTTAAGAGGCTTGATAAAAATATCCACGATTTGATCTTGAGATTTTGCAAAATTTTAATTGCATTTCCTTATTCACAATGCACTATCTAATAAAATGATATATTAAATCGATGTGCTTGGTTTGATCATGGAAAACTAGATTTTTTTATAAATCAATTGCGATTTGTTATTCACATAGTGGATGCTTTGCTGTTGCTTGTAACCCTTAGCCACCAATCTTGTTTTGTATCCCTCTACCTTCCCTTTTTCATTCTTCTTTAACACTCATTTTACTTCAACTGCGTTTTTCTCTTTTCGAAGGGATTTGAATTTCCATATGTCATTCTTCCTTATTACTTTTATTTCCTCCTCCATGGTATATTTTCATCTTTGGTCTTGAATTGCTTCTTCAAAACTTATTTGTTCATAATGTGCAAAAAAAAAAAAAAAGAGGGTTAGATCATTTTGATTTTCTATTACTTCATAGATCTCTTGTAGACTTCTAAGACATGGCGTCCTTTTCACTTGAGCTTTCAAAAGAGGATGATGTTGTGGGAACTTCATAAGTTGATGGGGGTAGTGATGAAAGTGGAGTAGCAATCTCTTGCAAACTTTCTCTTGTTTGTTCTCCTTCTTCATAAAGAGGAGGAGTATCATAGTTACCTTTGAGCATTCCAATCTCATGTTTCTTCATTAAACTTGACACCTATATTAATAATGAGCTTTTCCATTTTTTGGATTCTATAATTGTACCCTTTGGAGCTTGAGTCATGATTGATGAAAATATATATTCCACTTTTGTCATCTAACTTTGATTACTTTTGATTTGGCATATGAGCATCTATAATGCTTCCAAATACTCTCAAATGTGAAAACACATGGCTTTATTCCATTCTAAGATTCTTGTGATGTTTTATTCAATACACTTCAATTAGGAGAGTGATTTTACAAATAAATCAACAATCAACTGCTTCGGCCCAAAATTCTTTAGCCATCTTCTTACTTTTCAACATGTTTGAGTCATGTCAAGAATTACTCTATTTTTTCTTTTAACTACACCATTTTTGTGTGGAGAATATGGAGTTGCTAAAGGCGAATGAATCCTATAATTTTCATAATATTTTTCAAATTCTTTTGATGTGAATTCACATCTTCTATTGAATCTCATTTCTTATATATTGTGGTTACTTTCCTCTTTAACAACTGCTTTAAATTTCTTAAAAGCACTAAATATTTTAGATTTTTCCTTCAAAAAATACACTCAACTTTTTCTACTAAAATCATCAATGAAAAGCAAAAAAATATTTATTTTTACCAAAAGAGTTTGGATGAATTGGACTACATGTTAAGATGTGTGGAGCCTAATCATTATCCTAATAGTAAGAGTATTTTAAGTTGGGGAATTTTGAGGATTTTACACATGTGATTTGGTTTAGGGTAGCCAACTTCATGGATTCGTTGATGTCTAATCAAACATGGCTATTGGCAGAACTACTAAAAGGGAAAAAAGATTTGCAAAATAAATGGGTATATCGAATAAAGGAAGAACATGATGGTAGCAAGAGATACAAAGCAAGACTTTTAGTAAAAGACTTTCAGCAAAAGGAAGGCATTGATTATACAGAGATTTTCTCTCTAATGGTCAAACTAACCATTATCAGAACGGTACTTGGGTTAATGATTCATGCCTAATTGGTGTCTCAGCTGGTTCGTGTCCAGCTGGTGCTCCTTGATGGCGGGAGTAATCAACAAAATTTATAACCTATTACACCATGAACTAGGGTAGCAAAGAAAAAGCTACTATAGCATAGTGGCTCTAGGATCGTTCACTAGGAAGGGTACTCAAACTGAAAAATGATACCAATTCAAAGTGAATTGGTGCTGTTTCATTTCAAGATTAGCTTAAGAAATAAAACACAAACTTTGGTTGAAAAAGGTTTGGACTTAGATTAACAACATAGCAAGTGATGAAAATTACTTAAGAAGAAAAACATTCCTTGGAGATTTAGGTTTACAGGGGAGGTTCCTCATGCAATAGCATAGCTCCGGTCAGTTGGTTCAATTCCTCACATTAGAGAATTAACATAAAGTCAATTCTCTAACAGGTGCTGCACAAATGCATCCCTTAATTGGATTTCAGCTTTAATTCTCTCACTGATGCAACTTGCAATGGTTCGAGCCTCTCACTTAGCCTTTACCATTCAAGGTGATCTTTAACCTTGGATTACCCGTCAAAAGCTCGCAAGAGATAACTAATGGATGTCTCCTTAGAGTCCAAAAGCTTACCAAGTGTTGGCTATTCTAGAAAATCCTACCTTCAAGTCACCTACCAGAGGCTCGCAAGGGGTAAACTAGTGCATCTCCATGGATAGAGATCACTTGCCTTACCAAGTGTTGGCCCAGGTGACTCCAAGGCGTTTTAAGTTAACTAAAAACATAGAAACCATTCACGGGAAACACTTTCTTTTCCTTCATAGCTGAAACCACAAAGCTTCTGATTCTTGCACTTGGAACCTTTCCCGGCAACCTTAACTCCAAGGAACTAAAAGGTTTAGTTACTCATTCTCTGGGGAAAATTCCTCAGAGAGTGCATAACTAAGTAAAATAAAAAATATACAATCAAATTGATCAAGTAAGGTAGAGCTCAAGCTCTGTATTTTTACTTCCTTTGAAACTTTTACAAAAGGTTCATCATCCTCAAAACAGGCTCCTCGGGCTCTATTTATATCAAAATTACATTAATAGCTATTACATGGATATTTAGCCAAATTCCTAACTTAAAAGCTAAGGAATCCTATAATTGGTGGCTTACAAGGAGAATTTGGGGATTTAGGCAACAAAAAATCTAATGAAAAATATCTCCAAGTGTCGGTTACAAATATCGGGAAGCACTAAGGACCATTTCGCAGGTGAAAAAGAGGTCTGCGAAATCTCGCAAACAACCAACAAGGGCTGCGAAATTACTTCGCAGCAAAAGGCTGGTTCCGCACCACTGCGAAGTTGGCTTACATCTTGTGGTGTTTGGCTTCCATCGCGGCGTGAAACTTCAGGGGAAAACCATAGCACTGTGCAAAAAGGCTGCGAAATCATTCCGCAACAAAAGGGTGATTTCGCAACACTTTGCTGAATCCTTCCTTCAGCTTGGATCAGTCATCTTCCAAAGACTGTAACTTCCTCATTTCAGCTCCAAATTGCACACGGTTTGAAGCATTGGATTGTTGACTTCCTAAGCTTTCAAATGACATATAGCATGCATAAATTGGACATCAGGAAGTACTCCAAAAGTGGCTGAAATGACTATCATCAAGAATGCTTCATGACTGGATTCTCTTTGCTTCCCCTTCTTGCATTTCAACTTTGCTTATGGCAAAAGTGCTTCAAAGCTTTAGTTCTTTATGCCTCTAAGCTTCCCATTCTTTGCCAAGGATTCCATATAACTCTCCTCAATCTCATAATGCTTTGGTGATCAAATTACTAACAAAAACACCAAAACTTACACAATTTGATTAGAATTGATTGCAAGGAGCCTTAACATGCTAATTGGGTTAAAAGGCACTAACTACTACTCAAAAGTGTTTAAAAGGATTAATTACAAGCTATCAAATAGCACTTTTTGAGTAGTAATCAGTTAATGACAAAAAAAGATCTGCACTTATAGTAGATGGATGTAAAAATCACATTTCTTCATGGTGATTTAGAATAAGAAATTTACATGCATAAGCTACAAGGGTTTCAGGTTTAGGGAAAAAATAAAATGGCGTGTAAGCTACAAAAGAGTCTATATGACTTGAAAAAGGCTCCAAGACAATGGTATAAGAAGTTCAACAACTTCATGAGCAATAATGGTTTTTTGAGGTGTCAAGTAGATCATTGTTGCCATATCAAGAGGTTTCATGGCTCCCATACTATTTTATTGTATATGTTGATGATATGTGGATTTTGGGGACTAGTATACATGAGATTGAAAAGCTAAAAAGAAGTTATCAGATGAATTTGCAATGAAGGATTTATGTGCTACAAAATAAATCCTTAGAATGAGGATTACTAGGGATAAAGAGGTCTTGAAACTATCGCAGGAAGAGTATGTGAAGAAGGTTTGATCCTTAGCATATTCAATATAGTTGGAGTGAAGCTTGTGAGTACCCCTTTAGCTAGTCACTTCCGACTATCTAAAGATCAGCCGCCCTCAATTGAACAAGAACGGGTTTACATGGCAAAAGTGTCTTATGTATTAGTGGTCTTATGTATGCTATGGTTTGTACTAGATTGGATATAGCACATGCAGTGGGAGTCGTAGTATATATATGAGTAATTCGGGAAAATAACACTATGAGGGAGTGAAGTGGATTCTCAAGTATTTGAGAGGCACTATAGAGTTGACTTTGTGTTTTAGGAAGTTAGATTTAGGTTTGTAGGGGTATGTAGATGTTGATATGGCTGGTGATATAGATAGTAGAAAAAGTACTATAGGATATGATTATACTCTAGGTGGTACTACAGTCAGTTGGGTATCAAAGTTGTAGAAGATAGTTGCACTTTCTACTATTAAGGCAGAGTATGTTGCAATGATAGAGGCTAGCAAAGACCTAATGCGGTTGTAGTCTTCCTTGGAAGAATTGGGTCACAAGTATAAGCGAAATATGTTACATTGTGACAATCAAAGTGCCATCCATCTAGCAAAGAATCCTGTTTATCATGCTAGGACAAAACACATATAGGTTTAGTATCACTTCATAAGATCAACTTTGGAAAATACAATTTTAACACTCGAGAAGATTTAGGGGAATTGAAATCCAGTTGATATGTTGACAAAGACCACAATGATTGAGAAACTAGAGTTGTGCACAATTTCAATTGGACTTCTTAGCTGAGATAGAGAAGTCGTAGCCATTACAGGTGAAGACAGTTGATGATGGATTAATCTCCAAGTGGGAGATTGTTAAGACGTGTGGAGCCTAATTATTATCCCAATAGTAATGGTATTTTAGGTTTGGGTATTTTAGGGATTTTACATATTTGATTTGGTTATCTTATTTATATTATGTTTAGGGTAGCCAACCTAGAGAGAGTTTTATTTCTTTTAGTGTGTTGAAAGAAATAGAAAAACGTTGAGAGAAAAACCTAGATGGTGAAGTGTTTTAGGATTCTCTTGTACTCTCTTTTCATCATAATGAAAATCTACAGCAGCTACAAGTGGATGTAACTCTCAAATTGAGAGTGAACCACTATAAATTTCATGTGTTTTTATGCTTTATTTTTTGCATTGGTTTATTATTGTTTTCAGAAAATAAGATTAGAGTGTTTTAATCCTAACACTACATACATCCACATGAATAAACTCTAGAGACTTCTTTGCTCTTGTAATTGTTTCTTTTGGAAAATTACTTTGGCATGTTTTCCAAGTAGGCATCATTCACATAATTGATCTGAATGATCTATAGAAAACAATTCTCTCACTATATTTTCATTGTTCAATAATTTTAATCCTCCAAAATTAAGATGTTCAAATCTTAGGTGTCAAATCCAAGAGGAATCATTGATGTAAGATTTTAGACATTTTACAACATTTTGAATGTTTAACAACAACATTCTATTTCTTATCATAGGCATATTATCAATTAAATTGACATATTGATCTTTTATTGAGAGACCTTAATTTTTCATATGAATATCATAGATTTTTTCTAAGAGTTGACTCAAACTTAATATATTATTTTTCATGTTGGGCACATAGTAAAACATTTGAGATAAATTGATTATTTCCATTTTTTAAAAGAATTAGGATTTTACCTTTCCCTTTGACTAGAATTTTGGATGCATTTCCAAAAGTAACATGACCACTTTATGAACAAACATGTTTTTGAAGCCATACATGTGATTGCTTGCTCTAGTGTCAAGATACCATATGTTTTTCTCTTTACTTTCTTCTTTATATGCTAACAATATTCTATGTTCTTCTTGATCTTTCTTTTCAACATAGTTGGTTTATCCTTCCAAATTGTTAATGGAAGTTCTACATTCATAAGTATAATGACCATATTTGTTGCAATTTTAACATTAAATTTAGGATTTATCATAGCTTCCCTAAAGGTGAATCTCAATGATAGACTACACCTAGAGGGGGTAGAGGGTGGGGTGAATAGACGTTTTTTTTTAAATCAATTCAAAAGGATCCTGAACACATTATCTAATCATAAAATTTCTCACAATTTTTCTTCTCTTTAAGTACATTTCAACAAATATTAAAAGTCACATGCAAGTATGAATGCAACATGTCATGGACTTAGTTTTTTCCTAAACTGGTGCAACACTTACACAAGTCAAGACACTTGATCTTGCTAAGTTAGCCTTACTCCCAATGCTTAACTTGTTAGGCTAAGATGCTCACGACTTGTACTAGGAAACTCTTAAAGAATGGAAGCTTTTATTTCTCAAAGGAAGCTTTACAAGTGCTTTGGGAACTCACTTGCTTGGTCAAGAAGTGATTTTGGTGGTTTTTGGGTGGTGCATTGGCCAAATGAGGCCTTAACCTATTTATAGGCACCAATGTAACTCTTTGGAACCTTGGAGGGTTCCTTACAAATCAAGAATATTCTAGAACACCCTACACCATTCTATGTACAAGCCTATGTACAAGAATATACAAGAGATCTCTAGAATTCTTTAGAAAGCCTTGGACTCCTCTCATGTCTTCCACTATAGTGTAGAGATGTGTGGACTTCTCTAGGCATCTCTAGAACCTTCCACACTCTTCTCTCCAATGTCTAAGTGTAACAGTCTCCAGAAGCTTCTTGGTCTCTACATAAGCCCATGGGGAAGGTGATTTGAAGCCTCTTGTGACACTCTCCTCCACCTATGCTGTCAACGTCCCCGTTGTTGCCTCTTCTTAAAACCTCTCGATGTGTCTCCAGAACCTTCTCAAGGCATCCACATGTTCCCAGCTTACCTGCCTTTTAGGTAGTCATTTCCATCGGACTAGATACTCTATCACAGGAGGGACCCTTTGTCTCTTGGTAACCAGTTCAACCAGGATATTTTCCACCTCCTTCTCCCGTGAGGCCTCGGATGATGCAGACCCCTGTACTTTCGATGTTTGGAGTGCTGCTTCATCTTGCCCATCGAGTTCACCTTTCCTTTGGTGACCTTGTCCATGTGTGAGTGGGCTACCTCAGCTTGTTCCCCTTTTACCTCATTTACTTGCACCCATGATAGTAAGGAGGTCTTAGGCGTACTAGGCTTTGGGTTGACTTGGAGGGCACCTAGTAGTTACATCGAGCTCATATGTGCTTCATCTTTCTGTTCCCTCTCCTCGATCAATGCACTGAGTGCCTTCCTCTTTGTACAATCTCGTGCCCAATATGGACCGTCACACATGAAGCATTTTATTTTAAGTGTAAACTCCTTCCTTTCCGCCTTACCCCTTCCTTCCCGGATGATAGGCATCTTGCTTAATCCCATTCTAGGAGCATTGTGGTCCCTTGAAACCTCATCTCCTCCACCTGTGGCGTGGTTATCCTCCAAAGACTCAACCTTGGAGGAGTCTTCCCTCTTTTAATCTATTAAAGACTCTGCTACTGCCATAGCAATGGTTAAGTCTTGAACGCCTCGGTGCCTTAAATCCTACTCAACCCACCATTGCAAGTTATCCATGAAGTTGAATAGCAACTCCTCCTCAGTCATGTTAGGAATCTCAAGCATGAGAAAAGAAAATTCCTTGACATAGTCGTGTATCGAGCCTATGTGCTTGAGACGCCTCATATTTTTCCTAGCTAGGTAAGCCACATCATCAGGGTAGAACTACCTCTTGATCTCCTTTTTGAAGTCTTCCCCCATCTCTATGGTGAAAATGTCTTTCTTCCTAGGCTCTACATAAGCTTATGGGAAGGGTCATTTGAAGCATCTTGTGACAAACAACACTCTTCCAACAATTTTCAAATGCAAGTCACATGTGCATGCTTCAATACTCCCCAACATAGTTCATAACAATAATTTCTCAATAACACAAATGTCAATTTCTACCAAATATCTATATCAAAATAATCAATATATATAGAAAATAATCAATATAATCAAAATCTACCAAATCTCAATAACACAGTTCATATATATATAGGATATCTATAGAAAATTACACTTATTTCAACCCATTGTTCTTCCATTCAACTTATATACCCAAGTATAAATGAAGACTAAAACTGAAAATAAGTCAAAGAGTAAAATGAGAAAAAGAGAGATGGTGACACTAGAATTTATGTGGAAAATCTATGAAGAGATAAAAAAAACCATGTCATCGATCAAAAATTCCATTATAAAGAACAAACAATGTGTACAAGGATTTAGCTAGGTCAAATCCTTTAATTCTTCACAGACTACTTGATCAGCATCTCACTTAAGTTGCATACCTTCATCGTTCAAGACATACTTAGCATCCACAGAGCTTGATCTCGGCCTCTTCTTGAAGCTCAATCAAGAAGAAAATGGGTTTTCACTCAAACCCAAATAGATTAAAAATTGAGAGATGAATGAAAGAAAGAATCAAACCATTTTTCTCTCAAGAAAACTTGTTGGAAAACTGCATGAAAATCAGGAACAAAATGAGATTTTCTTGACAATAAAACACCCTCAATTTAGTAAGACAAGAGAGTATAAGGGGCAACCTTACATTTTTCTCTCTATTTTTAGAAGCTTGTAGACCCTCCATTTTGTCCTCTTAGCACATGTCCTTTATAGCAATTCCCTGGCAGCCCATTATTACTTGCGTAGCCTATCTGCTCTAAGCCACCTTTGGGACTATGGTTGAGGGATTTATCGAACTCTATTGCCACTCCTGGTAGCCCATTTAGACTTACATACACTTAAGCACCACCCTAGGCCTACTTAGGCCCTTTAAGCCCATTAGGCACCATCCTAGGCCCATTTCGATACTTTAGGCCCATTTAGGTAACCATAGGCCCATTTAGGTACACTTGGCCCATTAGGCATCACTTTAGGCCCATTTAAACTTCGGTCCATTAGGCACCATCTTAGGCCCACTTAGGCACTTTTCAAGGTTTAGTTTCACTTAGATTTGTTTTATTGTTTTTTCTTTATTTATTTATTTTATGGATTGCTTTTAAGATTAAGTAAGTTTTGATTTATTATTATTATTATTATTATTATTTGTATTTTGTTTATTTATTTTATTTTATAATTGCATGAAATGAGTTTTTATTTATTTATATATTAAATCTAATAATTTCATGTTTATGCAGGAAACTTATCAAATGGACGACTATTGGAGCAAGTTTAGAAGGAAGAATTTTTCAGCGGATTCTTGAGAAACTGATTAGAAGGGATGTGATTTTTTTTTTTTTTTTGGGAAAGGTGAATTACCAAAACGGTTTGGTCTGAAAAAAAAATATATAAATAAATAAAAATGCAGCATGTATAGGAACGAAATGTGGGCTATGTTCAGAGAAGAGAGAGTTCTGGTGAGTTGTCTTCCCATGTTGGTGGAGTTAATGAGCGGAAAAGAGAGATCCTGGACTTGGAAAAGGAAAAGGAAAAGGATTTTTAGCACGTGGAGAAGATGAATGAGAGGCTGGTGAAGGAATTGATCTCATTTTCGGGGAAGATACAGAAAGGGTTTTTTTAAAAGGTATTGCGCTGATTTTGGGAGGAGACAGAGCGCTCTATAGAGAAAGGAAGATGGCTAGTTTTGATATAGGAGGCAGTAGAGAGAGAAGAGCGAGGAGAGAAGAGCAGTAGAGAAGAGAGAAGGAGGATTGGAGGAAAGAGGGATTCAAGGCATGAAAGGGAGAGCAGATTCGGTGATGAAGTGGGCTGGTTTTGAGAGGAGAATAGGGTAGAGGATTCAAAGACAGGAAGAGCACCATTGAGAAGGAAGGGAAAAAAGGCAATCGCACCGGAAAAGCTTCGGAGAAGCACGACTGTACCTTGAATGGCGCGATAGCAGCCGGATCAGATCATGTTTTCGTGAACTATTAGGAGCTATCGTTTAAAAAAAAAATATATCGTCCAAGAAGTCTTCGCTCTGGTCAAGACGCGGATTACCTTCGTCTTCACCAAACGTGGGTTTCTCATCGAGAACATCCACGCGTTCTGGACTTTAAAAGGAGCTCGCTAGATTTTGCCCAGAAACCAGCCACCAAGAAGGACTCCATGCGTGGGCTGCACCAAAGGGGATCACGCGGCCATAGAAAATGTCATTCAATTTAAGGGGTTGCTGCTTGGAGGACATAAAGGAGACCACCAGATTCTCTCAAGGGCAACACACTGTCAAGGAAGATTTCTCTCCACTGATACACACTGTTTTGGTGACTGTGCAAGTATTTGCAGTGCATGGTATCCACCACACCAGGTGGAATTGATTTTAAAAATCATACTGTCACTAACAAAAGTAGCCCACACGTCTTTGACCAAGGTAAATTGATTTTTCCTATTTTCATTTGGATTCATGACTATTCAACTCAATTTATTTCAGAATTTTATTTATTTAGTTATTTATTTCCAATACCAATATATTCATATTTTTAATTTGTTAAATTTGGTTTTGTATTATTCCCGTTATGTATTTTAAGTTCTTTTTATTTTTTTTTTATTTTCTAGTTTAATTAATCTTATGTGGATATATGTATGTTTGCAAGCCATTAAATTTGTTTCTATTAATTTTTGTTTAATTTAAGATTTTTGAGGTTTTTTATTTTATTTTATTTATTTATTATTATTATTATTATTAATTTAGATTACCCGGTGTGTGCACTTCATAAAATTATTTGCTATTAACTTTGAATATCCATATTAATTTATTTTGTTCCTTAAATTATTAGTTTTTTTTAGTCTTGATTGATCCATAACTATCACAACATGCATCATAGAATTGACTTTTAAAAATAAAAAAATAAAAAAATCGTACTGTCACTTTTGTTGGAGAGTAGCCCACGCGTCTTTGAGAAAGGTAAATTAATTCTTCCTGTTTGAATTTTGATTCATGACTATCCAATGCCATTCATAATTATTTCAGAATTTTATATATTTAGGCACTCATTCCCAATGTTAATGTATTCATGTTTTTAATTTGTTAAAGTTAGTTTTGTATTATTCCCATTCGGCCTATGCATTTTAAAATTTTATTTTATTGTAAATTCATATTTAGCTTAGATGTTAATTTTTAATTTTTCTTAACTAACTAAATTAATTATTACTGATTTATCATTCTTGCTTGAAAATTATGATTTATGTTTAATGTAGTTACAATTTATTTTCTTAGTTCGACAAATTAGATTTTTTTATTTATTTACTTATTATTATTATTATTATTATTATTATTATTTTAAGTATTGGTTTGGGCAATTTTGTTGATAATGGAAAAGTTAGGATTTTTTAGAGTTTGGATAATTTGTGATAATGGTTAAAAATTTAGAATTTTGATTGGCATTATTTTTGTTCTCAATTAGGAAATTCATAATTTCTTTTAGTTTAGTTTTAATTTATCTTTTAGTTTA
Source organism: Vitis riparia (assembly GCF_004353265.1). Taxonomy (NCBI): domain Eukaryota; kingdom Viridiplantae; phylum Streptophyta; class Magnoliopsida; order Vitales; family Vitaceae; genus Vitis; species Vitis riparia. The sequence continues at coordinate 103,133 of NW_023269742.1, read as the reverse complement.
AATGTTATTAAAATTCAGTTTATTAGTTCAATTGCTTCCATGTCACTCTTTTCATATCTAAAGGTTGTTAAATTTAATTCATGATTCATCTTTTAGTTTATTAGTTTTAGAATTTAAGTTGGTTAATTTATTTCATTCCGCGTTGATGTATTCATGTTTTAAAATAATAAAATAAAATAAAAGAAAATAAAATAAATAAAAAATAAATAATTATTTTAGTTTTGATTGATCCTGTTTTAGTTGATATATTTTTAGAGTTTTAAATAATTTGGTTGGTTTCATATTGTTTAGTTTATGTTAAGATTTTTTTATTCCATTTTTCCATTAATTCTATGCTTTCGAATTGTAGGCTATTAGTTTAATCTATTCCCATGTTGTCATTTTGTGTTTAAAAATAGTTCATTTTAGTTTTTGACTAATTTTATTTATTTTATGTGTTTGTTTTCTTTTATTCAATTGTTTAGTTAGCCGATTAGATTTATGACTCAAAATTGCCAATACTAGTTAATACGTATCGCTTGTACTGTTTTAAAGGTCACATAATATTTAGTGCTTGATTAAGTTTATCTTAAGATTAAATGTTTTTAAAGTTTCAGTGCTTGTAAGATCTAAGGTTTTGGTTTATCACTTTGGTCATCCTTTGTCAAAATCAATTTTTAGAGGCTATCGGAAAATAGTGAAGATTGGCCTCCATTCCCACCACTTCAATTTTATCGGTTGTAAAAAATTCTACTTTGTGATTTTGTTCTTTTTTCTTTTGCTTGGTATTTTGATTCATACATTTTATTGTTTTCAAATTAACTTCTTTTATCTTTAAAACATAACAAATATTCTCAAAATCTCATTTCCTTAAAAAACCATTTCAAAAATTCATTTAGAGTTCTCAGAATCAAAATCTCATTCCCTTTAAAAATTCATTTCAAAAATTCCTTTAGGATTCTTAAAATCAAAATCTCATTTTCTTAAATAATGTGCAACCATGTTTTGATCGGTTCACATCTTCCTCGAATTTAAAAAAAAAAAAATTGCAGTTTTGAATAAAACATGAATCAAAGCTTGTGGTCCCAAATAAATGAGATAATTCTAGGCTAAATTCGTGTATATCAATTGGGGAATTGGTGGAACCCCTACATAAGAAAATCTTTTCAAAAATTATTTTTGTTGCCACTTTTGTCACTTGTTGAAATTATGTCTATCTTTTTTTAGGAATTGTATACAAGATGAGTGTGATAATTAGTATTTTCATATACTTTGATAATTTCTGCTATGCTAATTAGATAACGAGCATGCTAGGATTTCTATATTTTATTATTTATTATCTAACCCCTCATGTCTTATGGAAGCGCATTGTAAGTTATCTATGTTATCCAGGTACGTCCCCTGTCACCTACTTTCTAAATTTTGTAAACAATCATGTCACTGTGAAATATGCATATGTTTGATAATCCTTAGGTGCTTAGATGTATGCTAGATTCACTATGATTAAATACATGTTGTGTGCTATACTTCTATACTAACTCTGATGATTTATGATAGTGCTTGAGAAGTGGTCCGGGTACATATCCTAACCTTCCTTTATTGTAATTTGATCTTGTTTGGCGTGCTATTTTTTGGAACCATCTAGCCTACTTAGGTATCCATAATTAGCCGATTAATTGCCACATTCTCTTTAAATTAGTTAGTAAAGACCTTTATAGGGCTTAAAGGGGTGCTACCTTTTAAAGGTACCTTCCCAATAGGTAACCTGATCCCCGGATCTAGACTCGGGTTTTTCAAAGACATGCCTTTTTCCAAAAATTATGGAGTCATTTTTTAGGGTTTTTCTTTCTTGTTTTATTTTCCCTTTAAAATAAAAATAAAATAAGTGGCGACTCCAACTTTTTTTTTTTTTTCAAAAATTAATTTTTCACAAACAAATAAAAAGCGAGTCTTGCCGATCGAGTGGGAGCGCGTGTGAAAAATGCGGGTCCACAACTATTTTTATTTTTTATTTTTTAGTTTTTAAAGTTGAAAGAAACCCTTAATCTAATAGATGAAATAATATCGAGAAAGTGCAACCAAGATTGATTTAACTAAAGTTGGATCGATCCTAGAACAAGATAATTAAACACTTAGTAAAAAGAAAAAAAAAATGCTTCCTAAGCCTCCCTAACTCCTAAAAATAATAATAAATATTTCAAGAAAAAAATAATTTAAATAAAATGGTTGATTCAATTTCCTCAAACTCCAACCTCAACCACATACCTTGGTCTCTTAGAAAATATAACAACTTGATCTTCATTAGGCAAGTAATGCAAAGAAGAATTTGGAAAAAAACTGAATTATGAGACACTTAAGAATTTTGTCCGGAATTGCCAATCTAGCTAAATACTCACATTCCTATTTTATTTTGCCTCGAGTTGTGTCATCTTCCATGATCTCTTGAGGAATATGAGTTTGGGTTTTTTCCTTTTTGATGAATTGAAACTACCTCTTCCTCTATTGCCTTAGTCACATCCATGATCATGCCCACAATTATTTTGACTCCTTTCATTAAAATTTTCTTCAATGTCTTTTAATGAAAGTTTTTCTGAAGAACTTGTTCTAATTTTTCTTGATTATTCCTTTTTAATATCTCTTCATAGGCTTGCAACGATCTAATAAGTTGATCAATGGTCATAGAATCTAAATCTTTAGATTCTTCAACAACCACAACAATATAATCAAACTTCAAATCTAGTTGAAGTATCTTTTTGTAATTGCACAAGTATTATTTAAACTCTCACCATTTCTTTTTAATAAATTCATAGTAGTCAATACTTTAGAAAAATAATTGGAGATTGCTTCTAATTATTTTATATTTAAACCTTTGAATTCTCTTCTAAGAGTTTGAAGACAAACTTTTCATACCTTATCAACTTCCTTGTATGCATCTTGTAATATCTCTTAGACTTCCTTTGAGGTGATTGCACTTGAAATCTTCTCAAAAGAACCTTCATCCATTGCTTGATAGATAATGATGAAAGCTTTCTTGCCTCTCTTCATCATTTATTTTGAAAAATCCTTTTGATTTGAGGATAGAGTGGTTTCATCTTGTGGCTCTTTGTAGTCTTTCTCTACAGACCCCCATGCATCTTGTAAACCAAGCAAAGCATTTATCTTGATATTCCAATTGTTGTAATTGTTTTTGTTGAGTTAAGGGATTTGAAACACATATATCCCACTTTTCATCTTTTCGTATGGCTTTAATGCCATTTTTTTTTTAAATAATAGGGTTGATAGAGAAACATAAACAATTATAAAGAAGATAAAATTTTGGAGAATTAAAATTTATTGTATTCCACCACTCTCTCTTTTGTTTAAATATTATATAACCTTATTTACAGATATTCACACTCAATAAAATAGAAACTCCTAATAATAAAATATAAAAACCTTCTAAGATTTGTAACTCAAAAATAGAAACTAAAATAATCATTCAAAATAAAATATTCTTTCTTAAACTTTAGAGACTAAATATAATTATAATATTTATAAAGTTTTTAAATCAAGTTTAACTTTTCAACAAAAGAAGAAGACTAAGAAGAGAGGTTAGTAATGCCATGTCTCAGTTACTTGGAAATCTATGATTAACAAAAGTTGAAGGGATCGACGGACTACATGCTCCTAATTAAGAAACCACTATAGGAATTAGTCATCTCATATTCTAATATTCTACAACAATGCTATGACGAGGACATTGGAGAAGATTGGCACAAGGTATCTGATACCCCTAAAGTCAAAAATAAATGTTCGCTCTAAAAGCAAAATACTATCATGCTACTTAAATCTAGCTTTATTATTATTTTTTTTTCCATTGCATCCCTAATTACAACAATTAAAGGGTAATTTACACTCTCCTCTCATTTTATTTTCTTTATTTATTTATATTTTTCTATTTCATAGTTCTAAACAATCCTTTCAATGTAATAAGAGGGCATTTGGTAAATTGAATGATTTAACTAAACATATTAATTTAAATTCCTATTTGGAATATATTTCTTTTTGTAAAAGGAATATTATATAAAATATTTCTTAAGTTTATATGTGATTGTAATTAGATTTCTTATAGAATAAGGAAAGTTAGTAGGAATATATCTCTATAAATATTATAGGTCATGAAAGAAAAAGTTATGATAGAGAGATGAGCTTGTGAGAGCTATACGTGCTAAATAAAGATGTGAGAAAGAGCAAGAGATGCCCATGGAGTGAGAGGACTCACCAAGATGTAGATGGGATGAAGAGTGAGACACTCTTAGTGGAGCAAAAAGGCTTGTGGTTCAAGGTGAAGATACAAAGAGTAAGGAAAAGTGGCATGTTTCAAAACCCAATAGTTGCATCTATTTTTGTCCTCTATAATCTATTGTATAGTGGAATGTTCTTTCTCATCTGTGGAGGTAGGCATGATTGGTCGAATAACTTTGAAACCTCATGTACCTTTATACGTGGATTGCTTTATTTTTATAGTCTTCTATTTATTTATACTAAAGCTTCTATTGACATAACAAAATTATCAAACTTTTCCCTTGACACATCAAATTGTTTCTATCACAAATTTCTTCAATAAGATAAAATTACTTTAATTAGGTGTTGACCATCTTTAACGCTTTCTAAAACTTGAAATAGAAAGAACAATAATGAATAAATGAATGATTTAACTAAACATGTTAATTTAAATTCCTATTTTGAATATATTTCTTTTTGTAAAAGAAACATTATATAAAATATTTCTTAAGTTTATATATAATTGTAATTAGATTTCTTAATAGAATAAGGAAAACTAGTAGGAATATCTTTATAAATATTACAAGTCATGAAGAAAAAATGTTAATGAGATTATGAGGATTATACGTGTTAAATAGAGATGTGAGGAAGAGCGAGAGATGCTCATGGCGCAAAAAGACTCATTAAAATGTAGATGTAAGGAAGAGCGAGACATACCTAGTGAAGTGAAAGGGCTCGTAATTCAAGGTGGAGATACAATGAATGAGAACAAGTGGCATGTTTCGAGACCCAATAGTTGCATCTATTTCTATCATTTGTAATCTATTGTATAATGAAATGTTATCTCTCATCTGTGGAGATAAACATGATTGATTGAACAATTTTAAAACCTCATGTATCTTCACATGTGGATTTCTTTGTTTTTATATTTTTTTTTTCATTTTTTTTATAGTGAACCTTCCACTGACACAACAAAATTATCAAACTCTTCACTTGGCACATTAGCTTGTCTCTATCACAATTGTCTTCAATAAGATAAAATTACTTTAATTAGGTGATGGGCATCTTTAACTCTTTTCAAAGCTTGAAATAGGAAGAACAACAATGAATTAATGAATTTAACCAACCGTTTTAAAATTTTGCTACCTTAACATTCATGTCTCGTATAATTATGAAAAGAAAGTAGAAATTAGAAAATTATTTCACTACATTTTGGAAAAAAAAAATTATAAATCCTCTTAGGAAAGCTATATTAGTCATAGAAGTCTTTCTCCTATTTTAAATATTATATATATATTTTATTAAATTTCACGACAAGTTTCAAAAAATTTACAAGAAATGATAAAAGAATAGAAAATTGACTAATGAACTAAAGTACATTAGAGGGTAAGTAAAAAAATGGAGATTTGTATCTATTTCTATTAGAATCACACATTTTTCTCAATGAAACAAGTTTAACTAAATATTAAAATTATATATAAGCTAAAATAATTAGTTATATATTTTAATATAATTTAATCATACTTATTTTAAGGTAGCACAACCAACTACTCTACACCTAGATGGTAAAAGACAAAATTAATTATCATTAGCAAACATCAACCAAATATAATAATCTATAATATTAATTGCAATTTGGAATAACTTAATTTATAGTTTAACATCCAACTACCCTCTACTGTGACCAAATTTTATAATCTAATATAAGTAATGGCAATTTGTAATAATTAATCCAACTTAATATATTGTTTCACAGCTCATCTTGAAAGCCAAAAATATTTTACCACACATGCATGAAGATGAGATTAAAAGGAAAGGAAGATGTATATAAATGATAAAGGTGCATTTATACTCGTCGGTTGACATATTTTATTGTATTCAAGGGAGGTAAAATGATGTGAATTAAATGAATTCTTTATAGTTTTCAAATAAAATATGCTCTCTCCGGCACAAGAGGGGAAGGGGGCGTATGTTTCAAAGCAGAAGTGGTTTGAAATTGGATTAGTCCAACCGAGAAGCAATATTTAAATATAAAAAAGTTTTAGTAATCTCATCTAACAGATAATATTAAAAAATATATATAAAAACTAAAATACAAAATCATGGAATGACAATGCATTAGGGGTGTAGTTTACTAAAGTTTTAGAAATTCAATTTATTTTTTATTTTTTACTTCACCATAGAAAAAAGGAATTGAAGAAAAACTTTAGGTCATTTCCTCTGTTTTTGGCTATTGGGTTTGATTGTTCTATCATTTATATATGTAATCATCTTGTTTAGCTATTTTTTCTTTTTCCAAAGTATGCAAATACAGGATGACAAAAGATGAGGCGGCATTGACACTTGGTGGTGGATTGTATTCAGATGACAAAATAGGCATGGGTTGGACACGTTTTATTATATTTAGATGATATATGATGATCTGAATTTATCGTTAAAATATGATGTATTATTGAGGCTAGTGGGACGTTGGACACTTTTTATTATATTCAGATGACATGAGATGATCCGAATTTATCATTAAAATATGATGATGACATAGAATTCATCATATATATATATATATATATATATATATGTTCCATTCAAGATTTGGGACATAGAATTCATCAGTGAAACAATATATATATGTTCCATTTAAGATTTGGGGCATAGAATTCATCGGTGAAACAACTAATTTAGATTTTGGACATTTCCAAAGGTAATTTGAAGTCTTTTATATATATATATATATATATATATATATATATATATATATATATCAATAAATATCTATTAGTTGTTTAAATAGGGAATAAACAGTTTAAAAAAATAAAATTTTAAATATGATTTTATTATAAATTTTTAATTTTTTTTATTCAAATAAGTAAAATGAGTTTGAACTAGAAAAGAAAAATAATTTATCAAATTTTAATCTATTTTTTATTTTTTATTTCTTGACATGTGACATGTGATAGTGTATGAATTATTATTAGGGTGGTGGATTACTCTTTTTAAATTGGTAGCATTTCCTATTAATTTGATGGACTGCGTTTTGCTTTAATTGTTGCACTAATGAGTTGCTCCTTACTTGTGAAAAGTGAACTATACATATTTAATAAGAAATATGAATTATTTTGTTAAATTTATCAAGCATGGTGAATGGAGACTTTGAACTAATTACTAAAGTAATCCGTTCATACCTCTCTTCCATTCTATTAAAGGGAACATAATTAAGCTCGCTAAAGCTCCACATCCTTTCTCTCCATCGATCTTAGTTGTATCTGTCCATTACTTTGATTCATCAACCCCACCTTATTCATCAACCCTTATGGCGGATGCTCTTGTTTCTATCGTGCTGGAGCGATTGGCTTCAGTCTTGGAACAACAAGTTACACTGGTGGTGGGTGTCGGAAGCGAGGTGGACAACCTAAAAAGCACACTCCAGAGCATCAGAGCTGTTCTTGCAGACGCAGAGAAGAGACAGTTCAGCGAAGAACTTGTAAAAGTTTGGTTAGAAAGGCTCAAGGACATCTCCTACCAGATGGATGACGTGGTGGATGGGTGGAACACTGCTCTTCTCAAATTACAGATTGCAGCTGAAAACCCTTGCATCCCTAAGCTCAAGATAAGTTCCTGCCTTCCCTCCCCTTGTGTTTGCTTCAAACAAGTTCTTTTGCGCTGTGATATTGGTATTAAGATTAAGGACATAAGAAAACAACTAGATGCCATTGCAAATGAGAGAAATCAGTTCAATTTTGTGTCAAGTAGTACCATCCAGCAACCACATAGACGTATGACCAGTTCTGTAATTGATGTAAGCCAGTTCTGCGGTCGGGATGCAGATATAGACGTTATAATAGACAAGCTGTTGGGTGGGAGTTGCCAAGAAAGCTCCTCCCTCTACATCATCTCCATAGTTGGGATGGGAGGGATCGGCAAAACAACTCTTGCTCAATTAGCATACAATGACGATAGGGTGAAGGCCTATTTCCATGAAAGGATGTGGGTCTGTGTGTCTGATCCTTTTGACCCAGTGACGATTTCTAGGGCTATTCTTGAAGCCCTCCAGAAAGAGTCTTGTGGTTTCCATGAGCTGGAAGATGTACAACAAAAAATTTGCACACTTATTGCCGAGAAGAAGTTCCTACTCGTGCTAGATGATGTTTGGACTGAAAACTATGAATTGTGGGAACAAGTAGAGAGTTCTCTCAAGGGCGGGGCACCGGGAAGTAGAATTTTGGTGACCACACGAAAAGATGACGTTTCTACCATGATGGGAACCACGTACAAGCACCCCTTACGAGAATTGTCCGAGGGGCAATGTTGGTCATTGTTCAGTAACATAGCCTTTTGTGGAAGGAGTAGAGAAAAAGTTGAAGAACTAGAAAACATTGGCAGGAAAATAGCAGACAAGTGTAGGGGCTTGCCTCTTGCTGCAAAAGTTTTAGGGAGTCTCATGCGCTTAAAAGATAATAAAGAAGATTGGGAGAGTATTTTGAATAATGAAATATGGCAACTTGATGTGATTGAGAAACATCTTTCCACTCCTTTATTGTTGAGTTATTATGATTTATCCCCTGCTGTTAAACGCTGCTTCTCATATTGTGCTGTCTTCCCAAAAGATCAAATCATTAGTAAAGATAGATTGATCAAGTTGTGGATGGCAAATAGCTATCTCAATTCTAGAGGAAGCATAGAGATGGAGAAAACAGGTGGAGACTACTTTGAAGACTTGGTGTCACGGTCACTTTTCCAAGATTTTCGTAGAGATAATGAGGGCAACATAATATCGTGCAAGATGCATGATATAGTGCATGATCTTGCCCAATCTTTGACCAAGAATGAATGCTTCATTCTGGAGTTTGATGATGAAAAGGAAGTGAGGATGGCTTCCTCCTTCCAAAAGGCTCGTCATGCAACCTTAATTATCACACCATGGGCTGGATTTCCTAGCACTATCCATAATTTGAAATATCTGCACACATTGTTTGTTGGACGTGTGGTCAATTTGAACACTACTGCTCAACCCCCACCTAATTTATTCAAACATTTGGTATGCCTTAGGGCATTAGACTTGAGTGGGCATCGGTTAATTGTGGAACTGCCGAGGAACTTGGGGAAATTGATACATCTGAGGTTCCTTAATCTATCAAATAATTTGATGCGCGGGGAATTGCCAGAAACAATTTGTGATCTATATAATTTGCAAACTTTAATTCTTTCAGATTTGCTCATAAAACTACCTCAGGGGATGAGAAAACTAATTAACCTGAGACATCTTGAATGGGAAGGCAGTAGAGTATTGATGTTGCCAAAAGGAATCGGGAGATTGACCTCACTTCGGACATTAACTGAGTTTCGTATAATTGGTGTATGCAAAATAGGAGAACTGAAAAACTTAAACAGCCTCAGGGGAGGTCTTGTGATAAGTCGGATAGATAATGTGAAAGATGCAGAGGAGGCTGGCGAAGCAGAATTGAAGAATAAGAAACACCTCCATCATTTGGAACTAATGGGTTTTGGGTGGCTTGGCTCAGCTGCCTCAAAAGGTGTGGCTGAAGCTCTACAGCCTCATCAAAACTTGAAGTCTTTAAAAATAAGTTATTACAGTGCTGCCACCGAGTTCCCCAGTTGGATAGCGGCCTCATCGCTGGCCCAATTGAAAAAGCTTCAAATTATGCATTGCGTACAGGTTACATATTTGCCTCCATTGGGGGAACTACCTCTCCTTGAAAGCCTGATAATAGAGCATATGAAGAGACTGAAATACGTGGGTGGTGAGTTTTTGGGATCTTCAACAACTGCATTCCCAAAGCTGAAGCACCTCCGTTTTAATGAAATGGAAGAGTGGGAGAAGTGGGAAGTAAAAGAAGAAGATGAAGAAGGGAGGTCAGTAATGCCATGTCTCCACTCCTTGACCATATATAAATGCCTCAAGCTGGAAAGCCTGCCCGAGCGCCTGCTCCAGATAACTCCACTACAGAAAGTGATTATCCTCCTCTCTCCTACTCTGCAAGATCGTTACCATAAGGTGAGAGGGAATGATCGGTCCAAAATATCTCACATCCGAGAGGTTTGGTGTTAACCACCGATGATGACATCGCTCCAGAGTGGTAATTGAATTGCTTCTTCACTAGTACACACAACATACAATATTCTGTCTACTTTTATGATTTTTTTAAAACCATTAATTATTAATGTTCTTGCTTCCATAACTACCATGGGATGTGATCCCTAAATGCATGGTTTTGATAATTGATGCAGTGCAAGCCTGACTCCCCCAGTCCAAAAGAGCGCATCTCATGCTGGAAGAAGTCTACTATCATGCTCCCAAGAGATCAGACAAATAATTTTTTTTTTATCATTCCACTGAATTTTCTGATGAACAAATTATGATCCATGTGTACTATAATATCCAAATTCCTTCTACCGCTTCTCCATAGTTTCCGTTGTAATAAACTCATTGCCTGTTATCAGGTTTTGATCATGAAACAAACCAGTATGTATATATGTTTGAATATTGGATTGGGCACAATTACATTAATTTGTTAAGGATGAAATGGGTTTATCTGTGACAAGTTTAAGGATAGGTTTTCAGAAATTAATAAAAATAAGATCTATTAAGGCCTTGTGAAAATAAATATTGCGAATTTTATTTAAGAAAATTTTATTAATTTTTATTTTTTTTTTACATGAAAACAGGACCATGTTCATTTACATGTTTGCAGTTTTTAAAACAGAAAACAATATTTAAAATAAACTTTTTTGCATCATGGGAATTATGGCCACCACTATTAAAATTATAGTTCTTTATAAATTTGGAATAACACACTTTCAAATTGATTAATTTTATTGAAATATTTATCTTATTGGATTACTCTCACCCAACTTCTCTCTTAATTATCCATGAAATTAAAAGTATGTTTGACGGTGTTTTTACTTAAAGTGTCTTTACTTGAAGTATTTTTTCTTAAAAGTGTTTTTTAGGAGAATTACTTATTCCAAATCCATTTGATAGTAATTCTAAGAAACGTTTTTAATATTTCCAATACTCGAAAATTTTTATCATTCAAGTATTAGTAATACTAAAAACGCTTTGTACAATCACTCCCAAACGCATTTAAAGTGTTTCACTAAAAAATATTATAAGTAATTTTTTTCAATAGTACAAATGGTTTTTAAAATTTTTAAAAGTATTTCAAAAATTTTGTTAAACAACTAATTTTTTTTCAAAAATATTTTTTAGGTTAGAAACGTTTCCTAAAATCATCTCTCTCTCTCTATATATCTATATATAGGCAAGTTCGCTCGTTCTACATAGGCACAATTTCAAACTACTCATCTTATTCTTTTAAATATGAATTATTTTTATATTTATATATTCTTTCACATATCATACTTAAACCTAGCCTTATATTATTTCATTAAATATTTCAAATCTAATTGTATTTTATTTTATTAGATGCAACTGTCTGTGTATTCAGTGCTGCAAATCTCAGGCTACGATGTCGTATTCAGTGTCAGGTATTTACTTTGCTCTGTGGGCCAGGTGGGATTTATTTGAAAAATCTCCTTTATCTTGATACAATGCTTTTAAGTTGGTTTGTTTCAATTATAATTATGTTGGTACAACATAGAAACACCCACATCCCATGGACAAGATGACAATTGAATTCCAATGAAGCATGCATCCATTTAAAGCATGGTAATTACAAGTAAAACTGTAAAGCATTTATATGAATCTTGCCTAGGTGCTCCATTTTGTATAGGGAAGCTCTTTGTTGATTGCTGCTGCTACTTTTACTGCTGGTACATGTCTGCATCCATCTAGAAGTTGGTGTATATTATAAGTCACATTAACACAGCCCTAGCATATACATATAGAAACATGTGACAAGGAAGTGAAACTAAATTTTAAAATAAATTCGAACTAGTGCTTTTTTTTTTTTTGTTGTCTTTTCACAAGTGTCTTTATTTCATGTTCTCCCCTGGTTGAGAAGCACTTGTGTGAAGCTTATCTTGTGACATATGATATTCCTCTATAACACTCTTATGAGCTTGCTTTTAGCACTGATGATAGAGATTTTTGTTTCTATTTTTCTTTTTGAATCTTGAATGTGCACCAAAATGATAAATTCTTTACCGTATAATATGTTCAAATAAAATATATATCCTGCGAGTTGCTAATGAGTTTTCTCCGCCAATGTGAGACACCATCCACTAATTGTTGGTGGCTCCTGGATTATGGACTCCGAATTTATTGAACTTGCTGCTTCTTGTTCTTGTTCTTAAACTATATTGCTTCAGTCTGAGATCCTTGATTATGGGATATCAAATAATAGGTCCATTCTACATATAAGAATGTGCAATTATTGTCAATATCCTGTCCCTGCAATTATGTAGTCCATTTTGTTATGAGAGAATCAAGCTCTCTACCTCCAGCATGTGTGATTTCTGTTGTTGATTCCCACTAAAAAATTTCTGTCTGCAGCAATTCTAATGTACACCCCCTTGTGATTGCGGCACATCCACAAGAGCCAAATCAGTTTGCATTGGGATTATCTGATGGTGGAGTGTGTGTTTTTGAGCCCCTTGAATCCGAAGGCAAATGGGGTGTGCCACCACCTGTTGAGAATGGATCAGCTAGTAGTGTGCCAGCTACACCTTCAGTTGGACCTTCAGGTTCAGATCAACCCCAAAGATGATCAAACGGCTGCCAGAGCACAAGTTCTTTTACATGCTTGGCTTACTGGCACTCTAAATTTAGGTATGCTTTTGCCTGACTGGCTGCAATGTTTCTTAAAAACGATTATTTAAACCTGGACAAACCCATCTAGTTTCTCCATTAATTGAACTCCTCACCATGTTGATTCAACACCAAATTGGGTGGTTTGTAAATTTAGGGGAAGTATACACTGCTCCCATTCGAAATGATGGCTTAAAAAGGTTTATCAAACATGTGTCAGCAGTTGAACCAACATACTCTTCCTGGCCGGGTTATTAGCAGTCCAAATTTCCTAAAACCACCTTTGACTTTTTTTTTTTGTTTTTGCATTTTCTTTCTTTCCTCTTTTTTATTTATTTTTTCTTATTCATGGGTGTCTTGATATTTCTTGTGCAGATTTTCAGGATATGTAATTTACTCAAGGATTGAAATCTGTTGATGTAGATCTAACTTATTGGGGTAAGGTTCTGCTTGAGGTAAATGCTGTAGAAGAATTAATAGTGAAATATTTTTTCTTTTTAAAAAGAAATTTCTTTGAGGAAGTCTTTCTTCTCTCTTCTTTGTTAACATTTTGCTTCAATTATTGAATAGTAATGCTGTTTTATGCATCGAACAGAGTCATGTCTGAAATGTACATTACTTGGATTTCCTTTCAGTCCTCTCCTCTTTTTATGAACTGCCACCAGTTGATAGCAAAATTCAATTTCAAGGGGCATCCAGATATGGTATATCAACTCTCTGTTTTTGGAATTGTAATTATACGTTCTATGAACAACTCCACTTTTTCTCCCCCTGTTTTGTCTTGCCAGTCTTCCATGTCTAGAAGCTCCAAATCTGAAACTCTGTTTTGATATTCAGCCGGGGTCTTAAATATTCAAGGCGAAGTTAAAATGCGTGAGAAGGATAAATGTATTTGTTTGATGATCTTTCATTGATCAGGTGAGCACAATGGCCCCTAGAGTAGACCAACCATAGGTGGGTCTCACCCAAGCTGGAGAGTGCCATCTATATGCAGATCTATATGCTCTTACAAACATGATTAAGCTTGAGCCCATAGTAAAATATGCAGATCCAAATGATAAATATGAGTGCTAATCATAAGCTCTTTTGTTGATAGCACTTTTTGTAGATGATAAGTTAGTATTTTAAGAAGTCAAAAGCTATTTTTTAGGTTTAATAAGAGTTTTTACATGTGTTCGGTTAATTTTGTTCAAAGAGTTTATGGTTGTAAAAAATTTTTTAATATGAAAGTCGGGAAAATGATATTTCAAATAGAATTTTTTTTTTTGATAAAGAAACTTTTATAAGACCAATATTACCTTTTAAATGTATGAAACCATCCCAAACGAGGCCTTAGTTTCAATCAATTAATCCCCGCAAATTTTAGTTATAGAGATGTTATACAACAAAAACATGGAAATGATATCGTTAAAATCGAACAGTTACAACATTTGAGATGTAATAAATTCAATAATTTAAAAAAAATAGAGAAAAATTATATATAAAGAAAAATTGACAAGAGCATGCAAAATTTGTATACCTCAAATATTCTATTTTCTAAATAAAAATTAATAATTTTAGTAAGAAATTAAAGATCTAGAAGTTTGTTTAAGAGTTTTGATAGAGTTTGACTTATTGTGGCAATAAAAATTGTGCCCCATACTCGAGTGTATGCACGGCCTGTTTGGCCGTGTGATTTATTTTTTAAACAAAAAATAGTTTTTAAAAATTTCTAACGGTTTAATTATTGTTCTTTAAAAATAATTTTTAAAATAAGATAAAATAGAGAACAATTCTTAAAAATAAAAGGAAAATATAGGTTCATTTGATTATGTTATCTAAAACTTGTTTTTAAAAATATTTTTTTCTTTTTTAACTTAAAAACAGTTTTTAAAAATAAGTTATAGAAAATATGGACAAACGGATTTTAAAATCTTATTTTTAATTTTTAGTTTTTACTTCAAAACTTGGCGAAATATTATCGATATTTTGGGTTTTGGTGGACCCTTGTAGAAAATATTATGAGATGCATCGAATGGTTGAAATTTCCAGCCAGTTTTTGATTTTTTTTTTTCCCGATTTATCGAATTTTAATTTTTTTTTTTCCGATTCAACCTTCTTCTTTCCCGTGAAAGGCCGGCTTCCATCCACTCGGGCAACCATGCCATGTTAAATTTCCTGCCCTACATATTATATAATATAGTATATTGACACCTAAATTTTGTATGCATTTATGAAAAATAAAATTTTAATAAACAAATTAATTTAATTATCTTATTTTCAAATTCCATTTAATTTACAATTGAAAATCCAAAAATCATGAGTTGAATGTGAAAAATATATAAATATGAAAATAAAATTATAAATATTTTTAAATGTAAAAATAATCACACATATATTTGTAAAGTAGATATATCATCATTTTAGTATTAAATGTATTTTCAAATTTTCCGTATTATTGCTGAATGTCACGAATTATATCATTTATATATTAATTTATTTAATAAAACAATTTTAATATATGTATTATTGTCTCATCGAGATAAGATTCCTTCTTTCAATAGTGTTATGGAATCACATTGATATTCATTTTAGTACTAAAAGAAACCATTATAGTGTAATATTTATAAATTATTGACATGGCATTTAATTAAATTAAATACTTAATGTAAATTAATATTAAGTGTACATTTAGAAAATTCATATTTCTTATCAATACACATGATATTGTTGCTGAATATCATAACTTATATTATACATGTATTAATTTATTCAACAAAGCAATTTCAATATATGTATTATTGTTTCTTTATCATTTTGAAGTTTTCCTAAATGTTTTTATGAGTTTTGATCAAATTTGGTTATATCGATATTTTTTGTCAAAATTTTTGTTGATATTTTCCAATATATTTGTAAAATCCTTCTATTGGTATATTTGTAAAAATTGATATTTTTCATCTTATGACTTAACTTGTTGTGTTTACCATTTTGATGAGAGCTGACATTAAATGTTTCTTAATCAACCTATACAGTACTTGAATAACTTAAGACATGTAAAGTTGCAAAAGTTAGAGATGAATAAGAAGTATTAAGTTGAGTTTTTGTCATACAAGACCATTTTACAAGGATTCATTGGTCTTAGTGCTTAGCGCCTGGCCAAATGAGGGTTCATAACACTTTCACCTACCTTTAGAGGAGCCTCACTAAACCATTGAAGGTTGTTGAGTTTATTGAGGATATAAGCAATTTACCTTTATGACTAGAAAGTTCTATTGAACTATATGTACTCACGTAAGGGGTCATTTAAGGACAATGTGACACTATGCTAGAACTACTAACTTATTATCCGATTAATAGAAAGGTAAAATGGATGAATTGATATGTAAAGGAGGGTGGGGTTGGTCCAACTTCCTTCTTTTTAGCTTTAATGGAAGGCAAAGAGAAGGAAACTAGAAAAGGCAAATAGTGAGAGTGACTTCCCTTTCCATCTTCAAAATACAATTTTTACTTCTTTCGTTGGCCAATCCTTTCAAGGTTTGTTTTAAATTTTAGATTATAATTATACCTAGGAGTTGTGTAGGTGCATCTTAGGATATTAGAGAAGAACAAATGGGGTTTTGATGGGTTTATGTGTAGAAGATAAGAGGGTTATGCAGAGACCAGAGAGAATGTGAGGTAAAAATAGTGATTTTCCGTGGCGATTGGTGAGACAATGTCAATGGGGACAATGGCTTGGAGAGGTCATGGATTAGGAAAAGTAGTAGTTTTCGAAAGAAAGAAATGAAAAAGAAAGGGAAAATATCCAAAATGTCAATGGAGGGCTCTACTTATGAGAGGATGATTTTACCTTTTGAATAATCTTTTTTCTTATTATTAACTTACAAATATTAGAAAAAAAAGTGGTGAGATTGAGTTAGCGTAGATAGCTGTGAGTTAGCGTATATTATACAATTGAGTTAATGTATATTATACAATTGTATCTTTTTTGTATAGTTGTTTATTATTCTGCATAGTTGACAATACTAAAATAATCTTGTGCATCTTGTATAATTACCCTTGAGTTATATCGAAATAGTATTCAACAATTTATCAAGTTGGTATCAAAACTGGAGTAGGGAATTTCTGCTATTGCCTAGTCGACTCTTCTTCCATAATTTTTTTCACCCTCTTCGTTACCATATCATGCATGTTTACAAAAGCAAATTTGAGTGTTTTTGACAATAAAAGGTCATCCATGGTGACCATTCATGAGACTACCTCTCCAACAATTTCTATTAAGTTGGATGGTTCTAATTATCTTGTTTGGTCTCAAATTTTAGAGATACATACTACTGGTAGAAAGAAGAAGGGTTATATCATAGGAAGGAAGATTACACTTGCAGAGGATGACCCAAACTATGATGAATGGGAGGCTAAAAATGCTCTAGTTAAGTCTTGGCCCATCAATTCCATGACTAACAAGTTGATATCACACTTTGTGTAGTGTGGAATGGCTAAGAAGGTTTGAGATGCAGTCAAGAGAAGTTATCTTGATGTCTTTGAATTCTTCTCGAGTATATGAACTGATGAAAATATCTTTTCAATCACACCAAGGTGGTCACCCCTTTGTAGAATACTACAATGAGTTAAACTCAATATTCATAGAACTTGATTATCGAAGGCCCAATGATATGACGTGTGTAACTGATATTGAGAAACAAATAAAGCATATTACTGAGGATTGGGTTTATATATTTCTTATAGGTTTTGATCACAATTTGAATCAAGTTAGCTGTTATGTTTTAGTCAACTCTTCTTTACTAAATCTAGAGAAAGCCTATTCACTAGTCTATCGTGAAGTGCGGAGGTAGGTCACCATGGGAACATAAGATCACTCTAAGGCTTCTACAATGGCTGTCCATAAGAATAACACATGACCAATATGTTTAACTCTTTCTACCAACTCTTCTTCTTGCTTTTAAACTCATTGCTATGAAACCAAGGTTTGGTTAATCTTGGTTTTGATGATAACAAAACAAGGTTTAGAATTAATGATTATATTTCAAGTGTGATTAGGCAAGATGATTTCCAAAGTGACAATCACAAAGACAAATTAAGCCAAGGAGAAATCATGAAGAAAAAGACCGCCTAAAAAAGAAGTGTTTTTCAAGACCCAAACTTCATAAGATCTCTTTGTAAGGTTGTTGGTGCACTAGGATTTTCATGCATTATATTCTTTACTTATGCACCAAAATCATCCAAGAGTTATTTTGTTTTAAATATTTTAAAATTGGATGATTTCATGTTTTCAACTAAAACCTTATGTCAAATGTTTTTCAAACTTGTTTAAAAGATTTTAAGTTAAAAAAGTTGGTTGTTGAGCCAAAAACGGCTCAACAGGTTGAACCGATCTAGGAGCAGGTCGACCCCTAGTTCAACCGATCAAGGTTGAATAGTAACCAATCGACCTCTAGCTCAATCAGTCGAGTGGTGCAAAAAAACCTTCTCTCTCTTCCAGAACGGTTGTTCAACCGAATGAGGAGGCAGTTGACCCCCACCTCAACCGGTTAAGATCCGCTCAAGGGGCGGTTGAGGTCTAATAGTCACCTGCCAAACAGTCGACCCCCAACTCGACCGGTCCAACCCCCAACGGCTAGTTTGGTCGTTTTCTTCTATAAAAAGGCTCTAATCTTCATTGTTTCATGAGGTTAACCTTTCCAAACCTTTCTTGAATATATTTGAGCCTTAGAAGAGTGTTTTTGAGTCACCATTGTTCTAAAATTTGCATATCTTTAGTGCACCATTCAATCCTACTTTTCTTGTATCATTTGAGCCTAAAGATTTGTACTAGGATTTTGTGAAATTATTTGTATATCTTTGAGAGGAAGAATCTAAGTGTGAGGTATTACTTAGGGATTTTCAAGATTGGGGTATCTTTTGAGAACTGTAAAGGGTGCTTGGAGCCAAAAGTCTAAGAAGGTGGATTGGAACCATAATCCAATTGTATTGCTTGAAAGCTTGGTTTCAAAGCCTTGAATTAGTGGAACTTCAAGCTTGCGATTGAAGCTTGAGGAGAGTGGATGTAGGTCGGATTGCGCCGAACCACAATAAAATCTTGTGTTTGCATTCTCTCTTCCTTACTCTTTTAATTTATATGCAATTGTCTTTATATTGTTTTATTATATACTTGCATATAATTGTCTCTTGTATTCACATAATTTAAATTTACAAAAAGAGATCATCACCCTATTCACCTCCCCTTTAGGGTGATTATCATAGGTCGGATTAGCCTAATTTTTCTAACAATTGCAAATAGCACTAAACATATGGTAAATGTTTTTGGAAGAAGCATAATTATCCAAAGTATTACAAGCTTAAGCAAGCTTAAAGAAAGAACAAGAAATCTGCTTAGGTTTCTCTTATCGACACTACTCCTCCAACTTTTGCTTGTGAGGTTTCTTGATTATCTTCTCAAGAAGGTAATTTTGGTTTGGCATTTATTTTTGTTACCTTTAACAATTGGATATTGATTTAGGGGCCATTGATCATATGACTAGTAATTCTTCATTTCTTGACTCTTTAATGCTCTCTCCTATTAAGTTTGTTCAAGTTGCTAATGAGATTCCTATGCTAATTTCAGGAGCTAGGAATGTCTCATTTTCTCCCATACTCTCCATGTCCTCTGTCTTACTTGAATCTAATCTTTTTAATAGTCTTCTTTCCATTGGCAAGATTTCCAAACATCTTAATTATTTTGTAACCTTTTATTCTACTCATTGTGTGTTTTAGGACAATCTTATGAAGATAACGATTGGAATTGGTAAGGAAATGGGAGGTCTTTACAACTTACAGGGGGCAAGATACAATTTGAATTTAATTGTGTTTTTCAAGTAGCAAAAGAGATGTTTGATAGAGAAAAGATTTTTTTAATGGCATTGCTGATTAGACCACCCATCTTTTTCTTATTTGGAATGTTTATTTCCTTAGTTGTTTTGGAATATTTTAGTTTCTATTTTAAGGTGTGAACAATGCATTTATGCTAAAAATCATTGTGTACATTTCAAAATAAGTCTCAATAAAAGTCCAATTCCTTTTATCTGTATTTTTACAAATGTGTAAGGTAATTTTCTACTTCTTCTGTTTCTATTCATATATACTTTGTGTCTTTTATTGATGACTGTACTAGATTGAGCTGGGTATATTTGCTTAAGTCTAAGAATGATGTTCTACATGTTATTCCTCAATTTTCCAAAATGTTTGCTACACAATTTAATACTTAGTTTATGGTCTTTCACTCTAACAATGGTTGTGAGTTTGTAATTCAATCCCTTATTGATTTATTCAAAGAAAATGAAATCTCCACTAGACAATGTGTACATACACACCATAATAGAATGGCATAGTAAAGCGTAAAAATCAACGCATTCTAGAGGTGGCCCAAGCTTTATGCTTTACTATGCGTGTCCTAAAATGTTTCTAGGCTAAGGTTATCAAGAGTGTTGTATTTCTCCTCAATCAAATGCCTGCTCATGTCATTGATTATCAAAGTCCTTTGTGAATGTTATCACGATTTCACCCTATTCCTTTTGTTTTGAATCTTTGTCTTAAAGTTTTTGATATGTATGTTATGCTTGTATACACTCTCATCAAAGGGATAAGCTTGATCCTCGTGCTCTTAAATGTGTCTTTCTTGGTTACTCTAATTCTTAAAAGGGCTATAAATGCTTTCATCATCCTACAAGAAAATACTATGTCTCCATGGATGTCAACTTCTGCAAACTGGAGTATTATTTTTGTGGGAATGTGTTTCTAGTTCCTCTTTAAGGGGAGATTAATAGTAAGGATTCAACTGATTTGCATAAGGGGGAGTCTTTAGATGCTCCCAACCCTC
The DNA here is from genome assembly GCF_004353265.1 of Vitis riparia. Taxonomy (NCBI): domain Eukaryota; kingdom Viridiplantae; phylum Streptophyta; class Magnoliopsida; order Vitales; family Vitaceae; genus Vitis; species Vitis riparia. The sequence goes on along the minus strand of NW_023269742.1, from coordinate 82,314 downwards.
TGATAACTGAGTTTGAATATGAGGAAAGAAAGTGTGAAAGACCAGCCAAATTATTCTAATAAGGTTATATAAGAAAGAACAAAAATGCTAATGTCATACCTTTTCAAGGTTTCAATACTCCTATTAATGATACTACCATACCATTAAATGACTTTTCCATTGAGACTAATCCTAAGGTACATGTTCCTTCACTTGTAACTTCTGAAACTTCTACCTTGAATCCACAAATTGGTGATCAAGGTATGAGATATCCTCTTCATGATGGTAAAGAACCTGATAGTTTGGGTTTCTTAAAATCATCATTTAATGTTGTCTATCTTATTTCTAATTTCATCTCTTATTGTCGTCTATCTAAGACTCACCTTGCTTTTGCTCTTCATTTGTCTTTTGTGTCTATTTCTAGTCATTTTTAGGGGACCTTTGAAAATCCTAAATAGAAGTTTGCTATGGTAGAAGATATGAAGGCTCTCTAAAAGAATTCTAATTGGGAGATGGTTGAGCCCCCTTAGGAAAAGAAGATAGTGGGAAGTAAATGAGTGTTTTCAGTAAAGTACAAGTTAGATGAGACAATTGACAAGTACAAAGCTTGATTGGTTGCAAAGGGATATACTCAAATTAATGGAATTAATTATCAAGAGACTTTGCCCCTGTGACTAAGATGGACACTGTTAGAGTCATACTCTCTCTTATGGTCGATTTGAATTGGCCATCACAATAGTTTGATGTGAAAAATGCCTTTCTCCATGGTGATATGTTAGAGAAGGCATACATGAATCCCCCTCCAGGGTTTACACCAAAAAGAGGCAAGGTATGTAAACTAAAAAAGGCTCTATACGGGTTAAAGGAATTGCTAAGGGCATGGTTTGGAAAGTTGAGCTACTCGATGAAAAAGAGTATGGTTTTGAACAACTTATGGTAGATCACACTCTAAATAATAAGAGAAATGGTGATGACATTATTATGCTTATTGTTTATGTTGATGACATGGTTGTTACAAGTAGTAACTCTAGAAAAATAGTGAATCTTCAGAGCTATTTGGCTAAGGAATTTGAAATGAAGGACTTCAACGCTCTAAAATACTTCTTGGGCATTGAGTCAAAGTAAGGACTTTTCTTTTCATAACAAAAGCATACATTAGATCTCTTGGTTGAAACTGGTAACTTCAATTGCAAACCTGTAGACATTTCCATTGAGATAAATCATGATATGTCCATCTATTCTCATCAAATTCCAATTAACAAAGAGAGATAACAGAGACTAGTGGAAAAATTGATCTATCTAACCCACACTAGACCTGACTTATCATATATGTTGGGATAAAGTCTTTAAAAGTAAGACATGATATAACAAAGTTAGACTTGAGCTTCCACTTTATCTATTTATTGTATGCATTGATATTGATTTGAGCATTCATACTCATATCATTTATCTTGTACATGACTTGGATGCATCAAGAGTTGCATGGATGATATAAGTCATGGGTTCCTTGCAAGATGAAAAATAGTTCATGGTCGGTTCATGAGTTTAGTCAATCTGATAGAGATGATAATGCACTACCTCCTAATTTGAGGGATAAATTATTTTGATCATCGGGATGAGGCTCCCATGGTGAGTACACTAGTATGTACTATTACACATTTGACATAACCTATGTTGAGTCATGATGTAAGGCTATCGAGTGGTTATAACTATTGGTATTGAGCCCTAGAAAGCATGACGTGATGTAATAGATAAAAATTCATTTATAAATTTATTTATTTATGTTTCTAGTTTTTTATTTTATTATCCCATTATGCATTGATTGGACTCTTTGAGCATACATGCCCCACATCACCTGCATTGTACATGACTTGGGTGCATTACGAATTACATAGAAGAGCCAAGTCATGAGTTCCTTGTAGAATGATGAGTTGTCCATAGTTTGTTTATGGATTTGAGCAATCCATTTGAGATTGTAGTGCATTACCTCCTAATTGGAGGGATCATGACTTGTTTAGGCCATTGTGTCACACTAGACAAGACCTACGTGAATCATGACCTAAGACTATCAATTGTTATGATTCATTAAGCTACTATAACGCATGAACTCTCAACCTTGAGAGGATATTGAGCTTGTGCCAAAGTTAACAGGAGACTTTGACCTATGGATGAGACCTTAAAGTAGTCATATCGTTGTGGATTGGGTCACTATTGATGAAGGCCGATGACAATAAGTATTCTCAATAGAGGCACCATGATATCTCATGGATTGAGATAATATGTCCCTTTGCGTGATCCAAAAGACATGTGATTTAAAATATTATGGCCGTAACATTTTCTTTAGTGGAAATTTAACATATGCTCCTTGGAGCTAGAGTTAATCTGACTTAAGTCATGTAAGCCTATAAGAAGGTCTACATAAACCCTTTTAGAGTTTGGGTTTAAAGACTCTAATCCATTAATGTCTTCTAGAGAGAGAAAAAAACCTATCCTTTATCTTTTTAGAGAGAAGTCCTCCCTTCTTCATTGTCATGATCAAAAGAAGAGCTATTAGGTGGTTCTAGGCCTTCGAGATTATTTTTCATAGATTGGAAATGGATTTGGAAACATCTAAATCTGATGTGTGATTTCTAGTTATTTCTCACCTTAGAATAAGTTTTAAGAGACATATTAGTTTCTACTGTGCTTAGGATTTATAGATGCATACATCATTTGGAGAGATCTAAGGCTTGGGCGGATTTTTTCTAGGAATCTGACACTTGTGTCATTCCCCCTAAGGAGACTAAAGTGATGATTGATCAATTTGTATCATGATTCTTTGTAAGTAATTGATGAGAACTCAAACTCACTGCTTTGATGGCTTTAAAGAATCTATTTTAGCACGTCCGAGGTACTTAGAATTCACATAATGCTTGGTCTTGTTGTTAGTACCTTAGAAAATTGTGTTTCATGCATTTTGTGAGTATTCTATGAGCTTTAAGATATTTTTTATGTAGTAGAGCTTTTTTGGGAACTCTTAGGGACAAAAGTGCACATGTAGAAACCAAAAGTAGATTGTGTACTTTAAGGTGCGTAAGACTTAATTTTACATTCCTTTTTCAGTGTAGAGCCACACAACGCACCTCTTGTATGCATCCTGAAGACTAATGCCTAAAGTCTCTTTTGTCCACCTTTCATGTGTGTTGGACCAAATTGCTCATCCCCTTTAGGCAACACAAATTGCACACTTCTTAATTGTGCTAAGCTAAGAAGTTGTGCACCTTTCACCTAAGCTAGCAAAATGCCAAAGCAATGCACCTCCTAAAGACTTGAAATGTGCAGTTCATTCGCTAATAATAAAGTGCACCCCTGGATGTCATTGAAACCTGCATACTGTTCCTTACTTTGTAAGAGCTACACACTCAATTTTTCTAATGATTGACACACCTACCAAAGTAGCACAATCATTCATGCCTCAAAATCTTCAGTTGTACTACCAAAACATACCCTATGTTGATTACATAGAAAAAGAGGTGCAACCACCAACTTCAAGCTAACACATCAAGAATGATGATTGATTAACTGCACTAACATAAGACTAAATCCACAATATGGGTAAAGGGCAAAGGACAAATATAGACAAGTTGGCATGGGAGTAGTTGGAATGTGGGGAGATTGAGATTAAAAGAAGGACTATGAATATACAAATAGAAGTAGATGATAGAGATAAAAAAGTTAGATAGTCTTTCTTTCTCTTAGGAGTGGGAGTAACTTAACATTAGTTTTAGTTCTTAATTGTAATCATTTTTTTTCTTTGTAACCTTTCTTTGATTTCCAAGTTAATGAATTTTCTAGTCTTTTCAATTAATCTTATTTTTTAGTTTTTAGTTTCATCTTGCAAATTTATGTTTTTGGTTCTTCTCTTAGTTCTCAAACATGTTTAGGTAATCTTTAGCATTTCAAGGGGTAAGATGAGCTGAGGTCTCCCATATCTCAATTTAATAGTTTATTTGCACATGGCTCCAAAGAATTTGATCTCTGTTAATGATTATGATGACCAAAAAGAGTAACCATGGGAAGAAAGGTGTATACAACATTGGTTGTGAGGGCCATAAATCACGTAATCCTGGAAGCCTGCCTAAGTACTATTTTAAATTCTTTGAACTATGCACAAGCTTGTTGACATGAAAAGAAACTCATGTAAATCATTTGGTTGCAAGGATCCAAAAGAGAGCAATCAAAAGGAGTTGAACCTTATTAGGGTGGTTATCGTTCATTTCAAGCAGGAACATTTTTGGGTATAAACCGTTGGCTTGATCCTAAAGCCAAAAGCATAGGTTCAAAGCCTTGTTCGTAAGCTGTACCTAAGAGTGGTGATCCTAGTGAATCTCTACTCCTAAAGTTTGTTTTCCTTCAATTTTATGTTCTTTAAATTCTCTCTATCTCTTTTGTGTATAAAATCACTTTGTTGAGCTTCTAACCAACATTCACACCCTAAAATTTACTACCTCAATTGCCGCTAATCTAAAGTTCCATGTGGAGACGACTTAACTATCATACAATTGTTAGTTCTTTTTTATTTTCTTTTTTGGTTCAAGGATTAGAGGTTTCAATGACTAATCTGGATTAATTTCCTTATATAAAAAATACTTCAACTTTAAAACTGGAGAGTCTTGAATGGTAATGATGAATGAGAGTGCATCAACATATGTTGGTTTAAAGTTAAAGTAATTGTTATTGTCTTTGCCTTGCTACATGTCACTAGACTATTAATAGTATTCTTTAGTCATGAGGTGATGCCATTGTTACCATTCCCTTTGTATATGTATGACTAGGTTTTTTCTTGGAAGCATTAACTTGACTTTGGATGAAAAGTATGTGTATGACTTGGTTTTTTTTAACACATTATCTCAACTTAGGATGGAAAGAGGAATTCTAGTCAAAAGAGATGAGACACAATCCCATGGGTGTACTAGAAACTTGCATGTACAAATTTTTTATTCTACGAAGCCAAAAAATGAGAAAATAGTATAGAAATTTATACTAATAAATATGTGAGTACATTCCCTTGTCGACAATAACAAAGAAAATTATATTAATAAAGATATGAGTAGATGTGACTACAATCCTTTGTCATCTTCTTTAAACTATTATATTAATGAAAATGTGATTACAATCCTTTGCCGAAAATGATAGAAAAAATTATATTAATAAAAATGTGAGTACACACACACACACACACACACACACACATATATATATATATATATATATATATATATATATATATATATATATACATACACATATATACTCACATTTATAATTGATTACTCTTCTAAGTTATAATCGATTGATCGATCTTTAAGTAAATCTTGATTCAAGGATGACAATTACATACTATTGATTGATTTAGCTAAGGGCCACTTAGGCTTTATCTTGACTCATTTGCTTTGAGAACATTGTTTAAGTTTAAGAAGGTACTTGAACTTAAGGAAAATTTGAGGATTTCTAGAACACATTGATCTTTTAAGTTAATATTGATTCGAGGATGACAATCACATACTTCTGGTTGATTTAGCTAAGGACCAATTAGGAATATTGGTCTTTATTCTTTCGCTTTGAAATCATTCTTTTAAGTTTAAGAAGGTACTTGAGTTTAAGGAAAATTTGAAAATTTCTAGGAACACATTTGTGGAATCTTGCAAAGTTCTCTCTCTCTTACTCCCTCCCTACCTCCTTCCTAAGAGATTTTCTCTGCTTAAAATAGAATTTTGGATAATAAAAAGAATCTTTCAAATTTAATATTCAAATAAATAATTTATTTGATTTTAAGATTCTAAACTTAAGATTTAATCCTTAATAATTATGACACATGCCATAGGGGCTCTTCTCTTGATATGATGTGGGCTTGTTATTTATTTATACTTTGTTTCCTAAGACAAATAATACTAACAAAATATAAATATTATAAATATAAAAAAATATGAAATGAATAATATATAATCCCATATACATTAATTGAAAGCAAATATCCTCTTAGAATAGCGTATAAATATTTTGTTCTATTTATTAAACTATAGGAAGATACATTTTCATATTAGAAACATATTCATTTTAGTGGATTAATTATGAGCATATTTGAATATTTTATTATGTGATTTTAACATAATAAATGAATTGCAATATAATAATAAAAATAATAATGAATGAATTGTAATATAATAATAATAATAATAATAACAAAGAAGGAAATAAATTATGTAAATAACCTTATGATATTAGGAATGACAATTTCACGGGTTTTTCGGGTCACTCGCCCTGACCCGTCCCTATTAGAACGGGTATGGGGCAGGTTCAAGTTTTTTTTTTAAAACCCGAATTGGGTTTGGGGCGGGATTGGGTTTAGTAATAATATGCCTTGCCCCGCCCCAAATATGAAATTATAAGTTTACCCCCATCTATAAATATTTGCTTTCTTTGATCCTTTCTGCTTTTCCTCTCTCATTTTAGGGTTCTTGTTCCTCTCTATCGCTAGGGTTGTTGTTCCCCCCACTCAATGCAAAAATCCATAAGATAATCCATCCAAAAATCCATTCAATAATCTCATTTTCTCCATCTACTCTTAGATTTGTCCTTGTTTATCTCATATTCACAACTACTAGTAGTCTCATCAGTTTACGCTACTACCATTTTCTCCATAGGAATCGTTTTAGGTATTTTTTTTTTTTAATGTTGATTTGTTTGGTTTTGGGTGTTTCTTTGTCAAGTTCTGGGCAAAAGATGAGAGATTTGTTAGTGATATTTGGGATTGTCCTTCTTATTGGGATCATTATAATTGCAGCTTAATCAGAAAATTTGGAGAGTCAAAACGTCCACCAGATTTACAATAGTCAAGAAATACATGCATACACAAGGTGCTTGAACTGCTTGTAAGGCTGTAACTCATTGTTTTCCCCTTTTTTTGGTCAACACAAGGTGCATACACATACCCAGGTTAGGACGGGCCGGGAATGGGATTTGAATCATAACTTCAAAACGGGGATGGGAGTGCATACCCCGCCCCGCATCGGGTTTGGGACAGGATGGGAAATAACCATATATTTTGGGATGAGAATGGGATAGGGGTGACCCGTCCCAAACCCGCCCCGTTGTTATTTCTATATGATATGCATGGTATAAAGAAGTATAAATATTACAAGTATAAAAAATATTCAAATGAATAAAACATGATATTATGTAAATGTGAAATCAGATATTATCTTATCACTACTGTATAAGTATGTTTTTTTATTTATCACAAGACATGCATATAATATAAAATTTTAATTATATTTCATTTAAAATCAAATAATATTTTTTAGATTTTATTTTTTAAAATGGTTTTAACTTTATTAATCAAATACATTTTTTAGGAACAAAAATAATAAAAAATTATTCTAAAAAAAATGGAATAAAAAAATCCAAACCAAATGGAACCTTAAGGTCTATAGTTAGGAACGTTTCCAAAAGCTATTATTAAAAATTAGTTTTTGTAGACAGTTCCCAAAAATAGTTCCTTTCTTGTTTTCTTGAATAAAATTTTGTTTAAAAAATTAGAATATATTCAATTTATTTTTTGTATTTAAAATAATTTTAAAAAATAAATTTTATATATAATATTTTATTTTAATTATTCTTCATATTTGTCTTGTTATTTTTTAAAATGACTTAAAAAAGTGAAAATAATTAAAATATGTTTTCAAAAAATATATTATTTTCCATTTTTTAGTTGTCAAACATATTTTCCTTCTTTTGTTTTTGTTTTTTTTTTCTTAGAAAGTAGGAAATAACAAGATATAGATGAACTTGTTAATTAATATGATGAGCTTGGATGGTGTGGAAAGGAAAATGATTTTTTTTTTTTAATTTTCATTTAAAAAAACAAAACAAAGGAAAATGCAAAAAAAAAAAAAAAAATTAATGTGTATTATTTTCTTTTTCATTATTAATTATCAAATCACTAACATTTTTAACAACATGAAAAAGAATACTAGCCACTTGGTATTTTCTACAAATATTTTGTTTCTAAGAAACATTATTTTAAACTGGGTTAAATATACTTTACCCATTCAATCTTTGACATATTTTACATTCTGCCCTCTCACATTCAAAATCTTATATTTTATATATATAGTTATATGAACATCTCTCTAAAATAAAAAATAAAAACTATAGACATCATATTTTGAAAGTGTCTAAGAAATTCCACTTCAAATTTGTTAATTTCAAGTTGATGGTACCTAAATTTGAACTAATGTTCAAAAGGGCAAAAAAAAGCAATTCCTTATGCAAAGTGTTGTTCTTTAACAAGTTGAAAGACAAAGTATTTGGTTAAGTGCAAAAAAAGCAATTCCTTAGGCAAAGCATTGTTCTTTAACAAGTTGAAAAACAAAGTATTTGGTTTTGAATATAAAAGGGTAAAGTGCAAAATATGCTAAAGGATGACGTAGTAAATTTTATTTAATCGTTTTAAAACCACTTTAAAAGAGACGCACATTATTAACCATATTTTAAGGTAATTTTTAATCTTGCTTTTTCCAATAATGTTTTTGTTATTGAAACCAAATAAATTCTTAATAGTGGACAATTATATTTAAGTTATAATTATTCTTATAAATAAGATTTATTATTTAAAGTTGTTTAGATTTTAATAGTTATATATTTTATTATTTTCAAAATTATTAGTTGTTTTATCTATATTATTTTGATATTTATTATCATATACTATTAGATAAATCATAAATTTTTATATTTATTTTTAAGTTTTGGAATATTTTAATGTTTTTTCATACAAAGTTGTTACATTTCAACGGGGCACTGTGCATTTCCTTTTATAGCTCTTTAAAAAAGGGCTCCTTGATCCCACATCAAGTGACTCCAGCTATCTTTATCACCCTGTGAATATGCCAATTCAACCATACATGAGTCAACTTGCTTAACGAATTGGGAAGAGTTTCTCCTATGGTCCATCTATTTGATGGGCTTATGGATTAGGGATAAAAAATAAGATTTAATAGGACATTGGGTCTGTAAACAAAGATCCAATGACTTGGACAAACATGACAGAAGGTTAAACTGAACTACTAAGCCGACTCACCAGTTTAGCGGTTGTACTGTCAGTTTCACTCTGGTTCAATGCCATTTTGACCCCATTCTGATCCAATTAATTGAACTAAATAGGACTGAGGTTTGGTCAATGATTTGATTGATTGGTCTTATCCGATTTTTAAAACAAATATCATGTCAGAGTTAGTACAAATAATTAAATAACAACAATATTAGGGTAATTTTTTTTTAATTATATTTGTGATAATAGTTTTTGTGGTTGTGACCAAATAAATTCTTATAAATTCTTTATAGTGATGTTTAAAATTTTCTAAGAGACTTATTATTTGTAAGGATATATATATATATAAACACTAGAAATCAGCTTAGCCTTTTCTAGAATAGAATTGAAAGTGGATTCGTACCTGAATTAAAGTGGAGAAATGTTTTGGACAAAGTGCAGTGCAAGATTGGAATATAAAATCTATCCAGTAAGATGCTTTGCCTTTGTCCAAAACTTGTGTAACAGGCAATGCCATTCCAAAGAGGCAAGAAATGCTTTTCCATGCAGATTTGGGCATTGGATTTGGAGGTTTCTCTTGAGAAGGAAAAGAAAGGGAAGAAGTGATGAAGAAGATCAGCATATCTTGTCATACAGAAATGCCATTTTTAAGTAATCGATTCATACCTCTCTTCCATTCTATTTAAGGGAACATAATTAAGCTCGCCAAAGCTCCACATCCTTTCTCTCCATTGATCTAAGTTGTATCTGTCCATTTTCTTTGATTCATCAACCCCACCTAATTCATCAACCCTTATGGCGGATGCTCTTGTTTCTATCGTGCTGGAGCGATTGGCTTCAGTCTTGGAACAACAGATTCGTCAACAAGTTACACTGGTGGTGGGTGTCAAAAGCGAGGTGGACAACCTAAAAAGCACACTCCAGAGCATCAGAGCTGTTCTTGGAGATGCAGAGAAGAGACAGTTCACAGAAGAACTTGTAAAAGTTTGGTTAGAAAGGCTCAAGGACATCTCCTACCAGATGGATGACGTGGTGGATGGGTGGAACACTGCTCTTCTCAAATTACAGATTGCAGCTGAAAACCCTGGCATCCCTAAGCCCAAGATAAGTTCCTGCCTTCCCTCCCCTTGTGTTTGCTTCAAACAAGTTTTTTTGCGCTGTGATATTGGTATTAAGATTAAGGACATAAGAAAACAACTAGATGCCATTGCAAATGAGAGAAATCAGTTCAATTTTGTGTCAAGTAGTACCATCCAGCAACCACATAGACGTATGACCAGTTCTGTATTTGATGTTAGACAGTTCTGCGGTCGGGATGCAGATATAGACGTTATAATAGACAAGCTGTTGGGTGGGAGTTCCCAAGAAAGCTCCTCCCTCTACATCATCTCCATAGTTGGGATGGGAGGGATCGGCAAAACAACTCTTGCTCAATTAGCATACAATGACGATAGGGTGAAGGCCTATTTCCATGAAAGGATGTGGGTCTGTGTGTCTGATCCTTTTGACCCAATGAGGATTTCTAGGGCTATTCTTGAAGCCCTCCAGAAAGAGTCTTCTGGTTTCCATGAGCTGGAAGATGTACAACAAAAAATTTGTACACTTATTGCCGATAAGAAGTTCCTACTCGTGCTAGATGATGTTTGGACTGAAAACTATGAATTGTGGGAACAAGTAGAGAGTTCTCTCAAGGGTGGGGCACCGGGAAGTAGAATTTTGGTGACCACACGAAACGAAAACGTTTCTACAATGATGAGAACCACGTACAAGCACCCCTTGGGGGAATTGTCCAAGGAGCAATGTTGGTCATTGTTCAGTAACATAGCCTTTTACGGAAGGAGTAGAGAAAAAGTTGAAGAACTAAAAAACATTGGCAGGAAAATAGCAGAGAAGTGTAGTGGCTTGCCTCTTGCTGCAAAAGTTTTAGGGAGTCTCATGCTCTTAAAAGATAATAAAGAAGATTGGGAGAGTATTTTGAATAATGAAATATGGCAACTTGCTGTGATTGAGAAACATCTTTCCACTCCTTTATTGTTGAGTTATTATGATTTATCCCCTGCTGTTAAACGCTGCTTCTCATATTGTGCTGTCTTCCAAAAAGATGAAATCATTAGTAAAGATAGATTGATCAAGTTGTGGATGGCAAATGGCTATCTCAATTCTATAGAAAGTATAGAGATGGAGAAAACGGGTGGAGACTACTTTGAAGACTTGGTGTCACGTTCACTTTTCCAAGATTTTGATAGAGATGACGAGGGCAACATAATATCGTGCAAGATGCATGATATAGTGCATGATCTTGCCCAATCTTTGACCAAGAATGAATGCTTCATTCTGGAGATTGATGAGGAAAACGAAGTGAGGATGGCTTCCTCCTTCCAAAAGGCTCGTCATGCAACCTGCCTAATTAGCACAGAAAGTGTTGGATTTGCTAGCACTATCCATAATTTGAAATATCTGCACACATTGTTGGCTGCAGGTTGGGTCAATTCAGACACTGCTCGACTCCCACCTAATTTATTCAAACATTTGGTATGCCTTAGGGCATTAGACTTGACTTGGCATCGGTTAATTGTGGAACTGCCGAGGAACTTGGGGAAATTGATACATCTGAGGTACCTTAATCTGTCACGTAATCGCAGTTTGAAGGAATTACCCGAAACAATTTGTGATCTATACAATTTGCAAACTTTAAATGTTTGTTCTTGTCGGATGCTCTTTGAACTACCTCAGGGGATGAGAAAACTGATTAACCTGAGACATCTTGAATTTGAGGATACATCATTGAGCTTGCCAAAAGGAATCGGGAGATTGACCTCACTTCGGACATTAACTAAGTTTTTTATACGTGATTTTTGCAAAATAGGAGAACTGAAAAACTTAAACAGCCTCAGGGGAGGTCTTGTGATAAGATGGATAGCTAATGTGAAAAATGCAGAGGAGGCTGGCGAAGCAGAATTGAAGAATAAGAAACACCTCCATCATTTGGAACTATCGGGTTTTGGGGGGCTTGCCTCAGCTGCTTCAAAAGGTGTGGCTGAAGCTCTACAGCCTCATCAAAACTTGAAGTCTTTAAAAATAAGTGGTTACGATGCTGCCACCGAGTTCCCCAGTTGGATAGCGGCCTCATCGTTGGCCCAATTGAAAAAGCTTGAAATTGTGGATTGCCCACAGGTTACATGTTTGCCTCCATTGGGGGAACTACCTCTCCTTGAAATCCTGATAATAAAGAATATGAAGAGACTGAAATACGTGGGTGGTGAGTTTTTGGGATCTTCAACAACTGCATTCCCAAAGCTGAAGCACCTCCGTTTTAATGATATGGAAGAGTGGGAGAAGTGGGAAGTAAAAGAAGAAGATGATGAAGAAGAAGGGAGGTCAGTAATGCCATGTCTCCACTCCCTGAAGACAGTTGGATGCCCCAAGCTGGAAAGCCTGCCCGAGCGCCTGCTCCAGATAACTTCACTACAGGAACTGAATATCATCGGCTCTCCTACTCTGCAAGATCGTTACCATGAGGAAACAGGGGAGGATTGGTCCAAAATATCTCACATCCAGAGAGGTAATTGAATTGCTTCTTAACTAGTACACACAACATACAATATTCTGTTTACTTTTATGATTTTTTTAAAAAAAATTAATTATTAATGTTCTTGCTTCCATAACTACAATGGGATATGATCCCTAAATGCATGGTTTTGATAATTGATGCAGTGCTAGCATGGTATTGATAATTGATGCAGTGCTAGCTGGAAATGAAGAATTCTACTATGATTCCCGTAGCTTTTCTGATGAATCCATGTGAAATAACGATGCATGTGTACCATGATATCCAAACTCTGGCAAGTGGTCCAAAGCTGATTAATTATATACAGATATTTTTCCTTGTACTACTTCTCCATAGTTTCTTTGTAATGAACTCATTGCCTGTCATCAGGTTTTGATCATGAAACAAACTATTATGTATATATATGTTTGAATATTGGATTGGGCACAATTACATTAATTTGTTCAGAGTTGTTTGGAAAAGGATGAAATGGGTTTATCTGTGACAAGTTTAAGGATAGGGTTCTAGAAATTAATAAAAATAAGATCTAATAAGGCCTTGCCAAAATAAATTTTGTGAATTTTATTTAAGAAAATTTTATTAATTTTTTATTTTTTAATATGAAAACACGATCATGTTTGTTTTATTTGTTTTAGTTATTACATGTTTGCAGTTTCTAAAACAGAAAAATAGTATTTAAAATAGGCATTTTCAATGAATGATACGAAGATAGGTTTAAAAAATTGTTAGGCTGTAAGTTATAATTAGTTTTCGGTTTTCTTGCATCATGGGAATTATGGCCACCGCTAATAAATTTACAGTTCTTTATTAAATTGGAACAATACATTTTCGAGTTGATTAATTTTATTTAAATATTTCTCTTATTGGATTATACTAGTTATGCTTCGTTTTTAATTATCCATGAAATTAAGGGTGCGTATGGTAGTGATTTTACTCAAAGTGCTTCTAAAAGTGTTTTTAGGAGAATCACCTATCAAATATTTTTCTATAAAGCACAAGTGATTTTTCAATACTATAAATGATTTTTAAAATTTTTAAAAGTTGTGACTGTTATAGTTAGGTTGGAAATTCCAGACAAAATACCTAAGTGTCTACTAACTATGGTTTTTTAAATCTGTTGTTGGGTTACTTGACCTATGAAGATTAAGACTTTGAATTTGCTAAGAGGCCGAGATAAGTAGTTGAGTTAGTGTTGAAGGAACGTGAATCAACCTTGTTTTTCAACATGTTGGTGGCCTTGAATTATTTTTAAAAGTGTTAGGGAAGCTGGGAGAAATATTTTTTACTAAAAGGTTTTTGTTCCCTTGTTTCTGGATAGATCCAAGTGCAGGGGCAAATCAATCAAAATAACTTCTTTTTGAGATCAGTTTCAACCATTGTTTTCCCTTTTAAATACAAATTTCTCCCATTTTTGGAAACTAAGAGAGCAATAGTCGTAAGAGAGTTTTTCTTTTCCTTTTCCTTTTGAGGTTGTTTGCTTTCCAAGAAAATTTCATCCAAGTTTTCTAAGAAAATTTTCTTAAATGGATTTTCTAAAAAGAAATGAGTTGATTCCTTGAACACTCATCTCTCATTCTTTTGGGTTTGGGTGAAAACTCAATTTTTTCTTGATGGAGCTTCAAGGAGAAGGTCGAGATCAAGTTTGGAAAGGACTCCAAATATGTTCCTGAAGATGAAGGCATGGTGGAGAGGTGTGAAGGTGCTTGTCAAGTAGTGCGTGAGGGATTGGAGATCTTAAGCTAGGTAAATCCTTGTACACCTTGATTGATCATCATAGTAGAATTTTTTATTGGTTGTAGATTCGTGGTTTTTGACCTCTTAGGAGGTTTTCCAAGTAAATTTTGGTGTTGTCTCATTGTCTCTAATTCTCCTTTTCATTTCAATTTCAATTTTAACTATCTTTAATAATTTGGATATCTATGTTTTGGGAATGTTGAGGTAAACTAGTATGAGTTGTCGTTTATGTTGTTTCTGATTATTGATCATAGGGATATTAAGATATCTTACTCTTGTTATTAATCAGAAAATGTTTGTAAGTATTTTTTTTTTTTTTTGGGAGTGTTGGAACATGTGCATGTGAATTGCATTTTATTTTTATTAAGGAGTGTTGTTGCATTCACAATTGCATGTGATCTCTAATTTGTGTTTCTAAGTGTTTGTAAAGAGAAGAAAAAAAATGTAAAAGTTGGTAAGTTTTGTTAACTTGTGTTAGGAGACCTTTAAATTGGTCTAAAACACCTATTCAACCACCCCCCCACCCAGCTCTCTCTCTCTCTCTCTCTCTCTCTCTCTCTCTCTCTCTCTCTCTCTCTCTCTCTCTCTCTCTCTCTCTCTCTCTCTCTCTCTCTCTCTCTCTCTCTCATTGAAATTCACCTTTCAAAAGTATTTCGTTCATTTGATAGTAATTGTAGGAAACATTTTTAACTTGAAATTTGTTTTTGAAAAAAATAGGTGTTTAAAAAAATTTAGAAATTACTTTTAAAATATTAAAAATCATTTATAGTATTCAAAAATCACTTATAATATTTTTTTTAAAGAAACACTTGGCGATTCTCCTAAAAATATTTCGGAAAAAACCACTTTCACTAAAAATATTTTAAGTAAAAATACCGTCAAACATACTCTAATTTTTTTTAAAAAAATATTTTTTTGGGCTAAGAGCACTACTTAAAATTGACCAAGTTCGTTGCTATAAAGATCCTTGGCATGTTTTTTTCTTTGTTTCTTTTTTTTTTTCATTTTTTTAAGCTATCTTCTTATGGACGAGTTCTCACATTCTACACCGGCATAATTTCAATCTTATTCTTTTTAAATATTAATTATTTTTATATTTATATATTATTTTACATGTTTAATATCAGAGTAGTCAGTGATGTCAATTAAAATGACTTTTTCTGAACAATAAAAAAGTAATAGATGAAAAGACCAGAAGAAATAAAGATTTTTCTGAATAAACAAAAATATCAGAACGAATATCCAGAGTCTTGATTATAGTACAAAAGACCATAGTTATACCTACCCTTATATTATTTCATTAAATATTTCAATCTCAATTGTTCCAATCATTTTAACTTCTTCAACTGCTTGATAAGTTTGACAACATTTTATTTTATTTTATTTTTCCTCTTTGCCCGAGTTGTTAATTTTCAAGCCTTTTCTATTAGTAATATTGACTCCATCGGGTGCCGGTTTTAAAAAAAAATTATCATTCATATTATTGATTTCACATTAAACTCTAGAATTCTATCTTTATTGTAAATGTTACTTCTTTTCCTCTTCTCGATCATGACATACTAAACTTATTCCTTAAACTTATTTGATTTTCGGAAAATAGTAAAGAAAGAAAACAAATATTAAGGAAATTTGTTTAATTATAAAAAAAATACTAAAGAAAATTAAATATAATTAATATTAGTTAAAAAAATTATGCATTTAAAAATTATTTAGTTTTTATATAATTGAGGAAAATAAGTGAAATGTGTTTGAAAAAGTATATAAAAATAATTTATTTATTTTGAATTTATTTTTCAATTTTCTTCACTTTTTTTCTTTTCCTTACATTTCCCTCAAATTTATAGGAACCAAACATAGTCTTAATGTTATATTATAGTAGCAAGATGTCCTTTATCCTTCATTTCTCCCAACTTTCCTAGGTGAAAACTTACTACCATTAATTGCCTAAACTGATAATATAATTTTAAATATAAACTCATTTGCCAGAAGAAGAAAAAAAAAACAAAATATATGGTTCAAGTAATTTATTAGCTCTAGGTGCCTCTTATTGAATCCAAAAATAATTTAAAGAGTGAACTAAACAACTCCAAAGACAAGAATTTTAACACAAAATTTAAGCGAGATAATTAGTAAATATACACAGTTAATACAAGAAATTCAATTCATTAAAACATCACTAGAAGATGATCATTCTAAGTTGCACATTTCATTCATACTAGCACATCATTAGATACCTATATCATTTTTTGTTTTTAAGAACTTCCATCCAATGCTATATGTCTATGCCCCCAATAATCCTAACGGAAATCTTTCAGAATATGTTTTGGATATTTCATCTAGGATACTTTCCCTTTCTTTTAAGGGTTCATTGCCCCTCTTATTAATCCATCAATAGGGCCAGCCTTCATGGTGCCCTTTCTTCCAATTTCGTAATATATTAAATACCAGTGTTGTGATGTTCTATTTTGGATAAAGAAAAAAGTTTCTTACATCATAAACTCCTCTTAATCTTGTAAACGCATTTTAAAGTCGTGAGAACCTTTTTATGTTCAAAACAAACAATATCTATACAATTGAGTATAGGTAGTTATAAATGGTATCAAAGTCAATCTTCGACCTCGGTGTGGGGGTGGTTGGGTATAGGTAGTAATAAATCGCATCAAAGTCAATCTCCAACCTTTGTGTAAGAATTTGTTTGACCGGGTGAAGGACGTCTGTCTATTTGGCCCCACAATCCCAAGAATTGCGGGACACAACGATGACGTTTGTGTTTTGCATTAAGGAGTGATTGTGATATCTTGCATGCGATAGGAGATAAAATTCCTAGTGATATATATGCATGAGTTCCTCTTAACATTACGTGTTTTCAAGTCGTGAGGACCCTTTCAACTTCCATATTGCTCATATTGCAATTTAGAGTTAGAAACAACTTTAATTCATGTTGCCACAAGAATAAGTAACATATCACAAGAAGGAATTCATATTCCATCATATCTAAATCCTTATATTTCAAAATTTTGATAACTAATCATGTATTTTAAAACAATGTTTCTATGAACATATTTTCATAGTTTCACCAAAAATATTTTCAAGAAGTTATGTAGGTACATTTTCTATTCATTTAACCATCAAATATTCACCACGGAATTCAAAGATTTCGTTCAATAGAAATGAGTATGCAACTTCAATTATATAATAGAATCTATTCTACGTGCTATGATCAACTAACAATCCTTTTTGTTTTGTTGCTTCTAAGTGACTTCTTGAGAAAGACTTGTGCAAAGGAGAAAAAGAAAAAAAACAAAAACAAAGTAGAGAATTCTTAATTGTTCAAGTCTTTTAGGTTTTGGTTGAAGGTTGCAGATAACCACCCAACATTAAGCTAACTACTAGTTGACTTTTAGCAACTGTCCATATCTTTTCCTTTGATCTTTTTAAGTGTCCTTATAATCAAATATGAAAATATTGATAATCACGGATATATTAGTATTTCAGTTTTATAGATATATCGACGAATATTTTGATATAAAATATCGGTAATGTTAAAATTAATAAAAATTATGAAAATATTAAAAAAAAAATCTAAAAAATTATATAAGAAATAAAAATAGATATTTTAAAGTTATTTTTTTAATATATATATATAATTTGTCATATTTGATAACAATATCCTAATATAAATTTTATAAATGTATATTTATTATTAAGTTACATTATAGATTATTTTACAATATTATTATGATAATATGTCTAATTTTAAAATATATTTAATATTAAAATTATGATCAATTTTAATTTAAATGCATTCAATGATATCAAATAAATAATAATATATATATATATATAATTTTTTAAAATATTTATATTTATTATATTTAATAAATATATAGATTATATAAGAAAAAAGCCTATTAAAAAAATTATGTTTTTATATTTTTAGTAATAAATTAAATCAAATATAAAAAATAAAATAATTATAATTTATTTATTTAAAACACAAAAAAAAAATCAAAAAATGGATAAAATATCCAAAAATATCAGTTGATAGATATATCTTAACAAATTTTGTATTTGTATCCACGAATATCGGATATATCGTGGATATATATATCCGAATTTTTTAATCCTTACCTGTAACAACCCTATTAAAACACCTGGTTAAGCTGATTTTTTTACAAACAGGTGGCCACTACTATAGCTACGTAAGGTCCTTAATGGCTGGTTATTCTCACCTACACATCCAGCAGCGCACCACCAGGGCTATTTCTTGTCTGTGACTTTACCTCAATTAATTCACTCATCACTAATTCACCAATGTAGAGATGTCTCCAAATATTTTCTAAAAAAAAAACAAAGAAAAAATTCCAACGCATTATTTCTAAGGTTCTCATCACAATAATTTCACATCATGGATCTCATTCCAGCAGAGATCCATATGAAGGTGTTGATTTTTGCATCGATCATCTTTATTTTCTTGCAACCCATTATTCTTTGTTTGGGGTCTCAAAGCATGAGTAGACTTAGAGGTCTCATTGGGCATGCCAAAAAATTTTGTTGTAATTTATATTAGCCAACCTACTTCTAACACATGGAATGTGTTATGCACAGGCTTGCCAAAGAATTCCTTCACAACTCACCATTTGATTTTTAGCTCCAGACCTATTTTGGCCTTGATTTTATAATTGACCTAATAGAACTGCAAAAGGCTCTTATGCATGCGAGTGGAGAGCCTTTCTGCCCAAATACCCTCTTAAGTGCATCTTCTCTAGGATTGATAAAGACTCAACTACAATACAAGCTACCATTTTTGGAGGCATGCTGTGAATATAATCTAGATATCAATAAATAAATAAATGAAAGTAGAGAATATATCAAATGTTTAGCAAACATAGAATATGATTCATTAAACTTGGACTTGAACTTGGAATTGAATGCCTCCAATGTCACCGCAGGTGGTGGCATTTTCAGAACAGCAGGTGGTGTCTTTGCTTAATTTGAAAGAAGATGAGAGTGCGAGAGATAGGGGGGTTTCTTATCAACAACATATACATCACAAGGCAACAATTTGTTTTAGAATCTATCGAGAAGTGAATGAGATAACAGATGTTTTCTGTTTATATATGATAAATCTCTATGAATGATGAAAAGAATTCATAAGAAACATCATGTTGTAATTTTGAAAAAATAATCAAATATCATCATTTGGTTATCTTTATATATATAATGGATTTAATGATTCCTATCAACAAAGTTAATGATTCTTAGTAAGGGGTTTAATACTCTTTCCACGACCTTGAATATATCTAGATAGCCAATCTTGAAAGCGGGATGAATACTCATCAAATTAAAAAAAAAATAAAATTCACTTGTACAACTTGGGGAGACCAAGAGGGTGCTTCTACCTTTTTTTTTTTCTTTTTTGTGGGTGTGTATGTGTAGCCAAAATAAATAAAAATTTATACAACTTAAAAGAGAGTAGTTTGTGTGTGGGGGAAAGCATGGGTGGTCTATGAAGTAATAACTCATCTAGATTTGGTACTACATCTAATAGCTCGTACAAATTATTGAATGAGAATTGAGCACTAAATTCAGGTTAAATTTTCCTTTCCTCTCAATTCAACAAAAAAAATGCACAAGCAATATACTCAATATATATTGCAATTTATAAGCTTAAAAAATTCTAAGTTTAATTATGATTACACACCTAAAAGCCCCTTCGGATGCAGTTAAAAGAATGTGCTGAAGTGCTCTCTCTAGCAAACCCTAAATACACTAAGAAAGATACAAAACAGAGTACCTCCCTTAGCTTCTCTCATTAGTCAGAATGGAATTGTTGGATGTGTCAACACAAAATGGCTATGGCCAAGAAGATGGGAAGGAGGGTTTGTTACAAAATGGTACATGTTCAAGTATCACTTGGTTCAAAGAATGTTTGGAGCTTAAAAATTGATCTCTCTTTGTGATGGTCAAAGCCCATTCAATGAATAGTCATCACACCCTCAATTACAAAAGGCTATAGCACAAAATTGTGGAAATTTCTTAGGATACTCAAGGTTATACCAACATAGCTTTAGTGATTTTTTGGTAAAATTTAGATTACAAATCAAATCTGAAATTGAATTCATAATAAACTAATCATTGGAAATAATCAAATATAAAAAAGAAATAAAAACAATCCTAATTGTAAACAAAATTTTCATACAGAAACAAAGCCACCTGATCAACAACCCTAGGACCTGAATTTTGAGAGAGAGAGAGAGCAAACCAAAGATTGCAATGAAAAGAATTTCAAATTTTATGCTATTTTATGGCAAGCCTGACCTTATTGCATTCGGCACTTTAGTCTGCAATTTTCATCAAGCACACAAAATGCATGAAGCAACATGGATTTTTGGGAGTGTGAAGAGTTTAGGATTGGATCCTAACACCACTATTATTGCACAAAAAAACAGGTCCAAGTACTCACCATTAAAACCTGAAATCAAGATTTTAGGATTTCAGGATGAAATGCTATAAAAGTTGTGAACGACTACTATTTCCCACAACAGGAGGTTGGATTTTAGGTTTATCCATTTCAACTACACTAATCCCTTTGTGACCAACGAACTTAGGATTGCTAACAGATTTTCCCAAATTTCATATATCATCCAAACAATAAGAGAAATTAATCAAATAAATCCCAAATTTCATAAATCAGAGTCAACATTGAAGCTATAATCTCATAAAACTAGCTTGAAACCTGAGTTCTTTGTTTTGGAAAAAAAGAAAAAAGAAAATCGTACACACCTGAGAACTATGTTTCAATAGGAGCTAGGGTTTTATTGATGATTTGAGAGGTAATCTCTTTCTTATTCCATTGATTCAAAAAGTTCGGCTCACTGCCTTTTGTTGAAGAAAGAAACCTGGTTGGTTCGTCTTGCTCAAATCAACGAATTACTATTGCTCTAAAGCATTTCTTTTCTTTGTGTTCACCCAGACGTCCTGAGAAGCAGATGGTTTTGATTGACCCCTGCTAAATCTATGTGACTATATGTTTCTTTTCTTGCAGTGCTATTGCTACAAACACAGCAAAAGGCGGTGCTTCAGTTCATCGACCTGGGAGGAAGATGCATGGGAATGACAAGTTGATTGCCTCTGTTGGTAGGCGCAATTGCAGTGCTTATGTGTGGTTACAACAAGATTAAGAATCTGTTTGCTGGTGACTTTAGGAAAGTTTCTAAATCTTTCTAGTACTTATATTTTTTCATCAAATAATTTTTTTCAAGTACTAAAAAGATTAGAATCGCTTCCTATAGTCGTCATCATGACACCTTAATTGTCTAGCACAGGACCCCTAATTTTGTCTCCACTTATAATACGAAGAATCTACACACTACCTTTGGCTATAGAGGAATTCAATTCAAGAACTGCTCATACCATGGAAAAATTAATTCATACCATATCCTTTTACTACCATAATTTCTGAATAATTTCGTTATTATTATGTAACTTCTCTTTTATTCACCTTGTTTGGGTGGGAGAAAATAAATAAATGAATAGAATGAGACTTAGGTGGTGTTTGTTTTTTGGCTAAATAGAAAAAATCAAAATATTTGACTTTTTTTATTCAACTAAAAGTAATTCATTGACATCAACCAACATAACTAGACTACTTATTGATAACAAGTTCACTTTAATTATATTGATTAATATCAACAAGGTACTTTTAGTTTAATAGAAAAAGTCAAAATATTGGTTTTTTCTATTAGCCATAAAACAAACACCACCTTAAACTTTGGGTCCACACAACATATCTGGGGTGGGATGATTGTTGGTAGGACTCCTCTTCATACCTTGATATTATTCATATAGTATCATAGCAATGTTTGACTATTAAGCTCATGCATATTTTGGAGTATGAGACATCCCACATCATTTTATGTACATAGTGTATTTATAACTTTTCAAAATATTCAATGTTGATTTTTCCCCTCCTATGATTAGTGTCTCATTGTCTGCAAATGCCTGGGAAGCTTTTTATTAAGTTGTAACTCATCTGAGAATCAAAAGAGGGTTGGGGTTGTCCAAAGAGTTTACTCATGAATCCTTCCTTTTTGTTGGATTGTGTTGTTGCACAAAGAAGTTGCTCCTTGTTTGTGAAAATTAAATGCACAAATTTAATAAGAAAAATCAATTATTTTATTAAAATTTATTTTTTATATTAGTTATTTGACAAAATAATTTTTTTATATTAAAGAATTAAATTTGTAGTTAAAAATAAGAACTAAAAAAAATAAATTATTTTAGTAAAAATATTATCAACAACCAATTGTATGAGTTCCAAAATTAAGGGTTTAGTTATTAAATTTTAAGTGAATAAATAAGAGAGGAAAGGAAAAATTAGAAAAAAGAAGAAAAAGAGAGAGAAGGTAGAAATGTAGAATAAGATACACCTCCAAAGTTTGATTTGAAGGGTAGAAAGGGTGTGGCTGAAGCTCTGGATATTTTTGTTGGTGGATCAAGAGTCAACCTCAATCCAGTCAGCTAGAAAAGCCCACGCCCAAGCCCACTTTGCTACTTTGATAGTGGATCGATGGAGGCACCATCATGAAATAAGGCTTTGCTTTCTCTCAAACTAAGATGTGGGATTGCCTTCATGTACCACTCGAACATAGGACACAAAAGAGCAAGGCCCAAACCCGAGTGCTTGAATTTGCCGTGGGTTGCCTACCCTATTGAATCATCTGTAGATTTGTGTTAGATGTGCACATAGGGTTATATATATATATATATATATCCATAACATACACATCTTTTATATATTATAACATTTTTTATAAATTATAAATATATATTATAAATTAGTTAAAATATAATTATTATAAATAATTAAAATTTAATTATCTTATTATATATTTTGTAAATTAATTAAATATAAAAAATATAAATTTATAAATAAAATATTAATATTTTTAAATAAAAAATATTTATATAAATATTATTATTTCTTTTTTATCCTACAATATATTCAAATTAAACATATTATCATTTTAATATTAATATGTTTTTAAATTAGCATGTTATTGACTAATGTTACAAATTTATTACATATATATATATATCAAATTTCTCTAATTAAAGTAATTTCAATATATATATTATTACTTATTTTATCATTTGTTTAAATCTTTTTTTTAGATAATTTTATAAGTTTTGATTAATTTTCATTTCACTGATATTTTGTATTTAAATATTTATCGATATTTCTCGATATATCCTAATATATCTATAAAATTAAGTTACCGATATATTCGCCGAAAGCTATATTTTCATCCTTCTCTACAACACATCCAAAGTTGAAATCTCTAAAAAAATAAATTGAATTGTGATGACACAAAGTAGCCTAGTTGGATAACGAGGTCATCATTAATGCAATTGAAAAATCTTATACTTAAGAATTGTGACAATTGTTTGTGTATGTCTTCATTGGGGGAATTACCTCTTGACAGGTAGTGAGTTTTTTGAAATCATTGTCAACAATTTTATTCACAAAGTTGAAGAGACTTAGTTTTCATCATATAAAAGTGTTGGAGAAGTGGAAGTAAAAGATATTGGAGTAATAGGGTTGATGGAGAAACACAAACAATTACAAAGAATATAAAATTGGGAAGAATTAAAAATTTATTATATTCCACCACTCTCTTTTTTTGTTTTAGTTATCACATAATGTTTTATTTATACATACTTAATTATATAGAAACTCCTAACAATAAAATATAGAAGCATTCTTAGTTTGATAATTCAAAAATAGAAACTAAAATAATAACTCAAAATAAAATATTCTCCCTTGATTTTTAGAGACTAAATCTAATTCTAATAGTTAGAAAGTTTCTAAATCAAGTTTAATTTTCCAACATGCTCCCTTAAACTTGACTTGTGACTCCAAGTAGCATCCTCAACTTTCTAAAATTTTCAAACTTAAGAGGCTTGATAAAAATATCCACAATTTGATCTTGAGATTTTGCAAAATTTTAATTGCATCTCCTTATTCACAATGCACTATCTAATAAAATGATATATTAAATCGATGTGCTTGGTTTGATCATGGAAAACTAGATTTTTTTATAAATCAATTGCGATTTGTTATTCACATAGTGGATGCTTTGCTGTTGCTTGTAACCCTTAGCCACCAATCTTGTTTTGTGTCCCTCTACCTCCCCTTTTTCATTCTTCTTTAACACTCATTTTACTTCAACTGCGTTTTTCTCTTTTCGAAGGGATTTGAATTTCCATATGTCATTCTTCCTTATTACTTTTATTTCCTCCTCCATGGTATATTTTCATCTTTGGTCTTGAATTGCTTCTTCAAAACTTATTTGTTCATAATGTGCAAAAAAAAAAAAAAAAAAGAGGGTTAGATCATTTTGATTTTCTATTACTTCATAGATCTCTTGTAGACTTCTAAGACATATTGTCCTTTTCACTTGAGCTTTCAAAAGAGGATGATGTTGTGGGAACTTCATAAGTTGATGGGGGTAGTGATGAAAGTGGAGTAGCAATCTCTTGCAAACTTTCTCTTGTTTGTTCTCCTTCTTCATAAAGAGGAGGAGTATCATAGTTACCTTTGAGCATTCCAATCTCATGTTTCTTCATTAAACTTGACACCTGTATTAATAATGAGCTTTTCCATTTTTTGGATTCTATAATTGTACCCTTTGGAGCTTGAGTCATGATTGATGAAAATATATATTCCACTTTTGTCATCTAACTTTGATTACTTTTGATTTGGCATATGAGCATATATAATGCTTCCAAATACTCTCAAATGTGAAAATACATGGTTTTATTCCATTCTAAGATTCTTGTGATGTTTTATTCAATACACTTCAATTAGGAGAGTGATTTTACAAATAAATCAACAATCAACTACTTCGGCCCAAAATTCTTTAGCCATCTTCTTACTTTTCAACATGTTTGAGTCATGTCAAGAATAACTCTATTTTTTCTTTTAACTACACCATTTTTGTGTGGAGAATATGGAGTTGTTAAAGGCGAATGAATCCCATAATTTTCATAATATTTTTCAAATTCTTTTGATGTGAATTCACGTCTTTTATTAAATCTCATTTCTTATATATTGTGGTTACTTTCCTCTTTAACAAATGCTTTAAATTTCTTTAAAGTACTAAATACTTTAGATTTTTCCTTCAAAAAATACACTCAACTTTTTCTACTAAAATCATCAATGAAAAGCAAAAAATATTTATTTTTACCAAAAGAGTTTGGATGAATTTGACTACATGTTAAGATGTGTGGAGCCTAATCATTATCCTAATAGTAAGAGTATTTTAAGTTGGGGAATTTTGGGGATTTTACACATGTGATTTGGTTTAGGGTATCCAACTTCATGGATTCATTGATGTCTAATCAAACATGGCTATTGACAGAACTACTAAAAGGGAAAAAAGATTTGCAAAATAAATGGGTATATCGAATAAAGGAAGAACATGATGGTAGCAAGAGATACAAAGTAAGACTAGTAGTAAAAGACTTTCAGCAAAAGGAAGGCATTGATTATACAGAGATTTCTCTCTAATGGTCAAACTAACCATTATCAAAATAGTACTTGGGTTAATGACAAAAAAAGATCTACACTTATAGTCGATGGATGTAAAAATGACATTTCTTCATGGTGATTTAGAATAAGAAATTGACATGCATAAGCTACAAGGGTTTTAGGTTTAGGGAAAAAATAAAATGGCGTGTGAGCTACAAAAGAGTCTATATGACTTGAAAAAGGCTCCAAGACAATGGTATAAGAAGTTCAACAACTTCATGAGCAATAATGGTTTTTTGAGGTGTCAAGTAGATCATTGTTGCCATATCAAGAGGTTTGATGGCTCCCATACTATTTTATTGTTATATGTTGATGATATGTGGATTTTGGGGGCTAGCATACATGAGATTGACAAACTAAAAAGAAGTTATCGAATGAGTTTGCAATGAAGGATTTATGTGCTGTAAAATAAATCCTTAGAATGAGGATTACTAGGGATAAAAAGGTCTTGAAACTATCGCAGGAAGAGTATGTGAAGAAGGTTTGATCCTTAGCATATTCAATATAGTTGGAGTGAATCTTGTGAGTACCCCTTTAGCTAGTCATTTCCGACTATCTAAAGGTCAGCCGCCCTCAATTGAACAAGAACGGGTTTATATGGCAAAAGTGTCTTATGTATTAGTGGTCTTATGTATGCTATGGTTTGTACTGGATTGGATATAGCACATGCAGTGGGAGTTGTGAGTATATATATGAGTAATTTGCAAAAATAACACTAGGAGGGGGTGAAGTGGATTCTCAGGTATTTGAGAGGCATTATAGAGTCGACTTTGTGTTTTAAGAAGTTAGATTTAGGTTTGTAGGGGTATGTAGATGTTGATATGGCTGGTGATATATATAACAGAAAAAGTACTATAGGATATGATTATACTCTAGGTGGTACTACAGTCAGTTGGGTATCAAAGTTGTAGAAAATAGTTGCACTTTCTACTATTAAGGTAGAGTATGTTTCAATGACAAAGGCTAGCAAAGACCTAATGTCATTGTAGTCTTCCTTGGAAGAATTGGGCCACAAGTATAAGCGAAATGTGTTACATTGTGACAATTAAAGTGCCATCCATCTAGCAAAGAATCTTGTTTACCATGCTAGGACAAAACACATACAGGTTTAGTATCACTTCATAAGATCAGCTTTGGAAGATACAATTTTAACACTTGATAAGATTTAAGGGAATTGAAATCCAGTTGATATGTTGACAAAGACCACAATGATTAAGAAACTAGAGTTGTGCACAATTTCAATTGGACTTCTTAGCTGAGATAGAGAAGTCGTAGCCACTACAGGTGAAGACAATTGATGATGGATTAATCTACAAGTGGGAGATTGTTAAGACGTGTGGAGCCTAATTATTACCCCAATAGTAATGGTATTTTAGGTTTGGGTATTTTAGGGATTTTACATATTTGATTTGGTTATCTTATTTATATTATGTTTAGGGTAGCCAACCTAGAGAGAGTTTTATTTCTTTTAGGGTGTTGAAAGAAATAGAAAAATGTAGAGAGAAAAACCTAGATGGTGAAGTGTTTTAGGATTCTCTTGTACTCTCTTTTCATCATAATGAAAATCTACAACAGCTACAAGTGGATGTAACTCTCAAATTGAGAGTGAACCACTATAAATTTTGTGTGTTTTTATGCTTTATTTTTTGCATTGGTTTATTATTGCTTTCAGAAAATAAGATTAGAGTATTTTAATCCTAACACTACATACATCCACATGAATAAACTCTAGAGACTTCTTTGCTCTTGTAATTGTTTCTTTTGGAAAATTATTTTGGCATGTTTTCCAAGTAGGTATCATTCACATAATTGATCTAAATGATCTATAGAAAAAAATTCTCTCACTATATTTTCCTTGTTCAATAATTTCAATCCTCCAAAATTAAGATGTTCAAATCTTAAGTGTCAAATCCAAGAGGAATCATTGATGTAAGATTTTAGACATTTTACAACATTTTGAATGTTTAACAACAACATTCTATTTCTTATCATAGGCATATTATCAATTAAATTGACATATTGATCTTTTATTGAGAGACCTTAATTTTTCATATGAATATCATAGATTTTTTCTAAGAGTTGACTCAAACTTAATATATTATTTTTCATGTTGGGCACATAGCAAAACATTTGAGATAAATTGATTATTTCCATTTTTTTTTAAAAGAATTAGGATTTTACCTTTCCCTTTTACTAGAATTTTGGATGCATCTCCAAAAGTAACATGACCACTTTATGAACAAACATGTTTTTGAAGCCATACATGTGATTGCTTGCTCTAGTGTCAAGATACCATGTGTTTTTCTCTTTACTTTCTTCTTTATATGCTAACAATATTCTATGTTCTTCTTGATCTTTCTTTTCAACATAGTTGGTTTATCCTTCCAAATTGTTAATGGAAGTTCTACATTCATAAGTATAATGACCATATTTGTTGCAATTTTAACATGAAATTTAGGATTTATCATACCTTCCCTAAAGGTGAATCTCAATGATAAACTACATCTAGAGGGGGTAAGGGGTGGGGTGAATAGGTGTTTTTTAAATCAATTCAAAAGGATCCCTAACACATTATCTAATCATAAAATTTCTCACAATTTTTCTTCTCTTTAAGTACGTTTCAACAAATATTAAAAGTCACATGCAAGTATGAATGCAACATGTCATGGACTTAGTTTTTTCCTAAACTCGTGCAGTACTTAGACAAGTCAAGACACTTGATCTTGCTAAGTCAACCTTACTCCCAATGCTTAACTTGTTAGGCTAAGATGCTCACGACTTCTACTAGGAAACTTTTAAAGAATGGAAGCTTTTATTTCTCAAAGGAAGCTTCACAAGTGCTTTGGGAACTCACTTGCTTGGTCAGGAAGTGATTTTGGTGGTTTTTGGGTGGTGCCTTAGCCAAATGAGGCCTTAACCTATTTATAGGCACCAATGGAACTCTTTGGAACCTTGGAGGGTTCTTTACAAATCAAGAATATTCTAGAACACCCTACACCATTCTATGTACAAGCCTATGTACAAGAATATACAAGAGATCTCTAGAATTCTCTAGAAAGCCTTGGACTCCTCTCATGCCTTCCACCATAGTATAGAGATGTGTGGACTTCTCCAGGCATCTCTAGAACCTTCCACACTCTTCTCTCTAATGTCTAAGTGTAGGAGTCTCCAGAAGCTTCTTGATCTCTACATAAGCCCATGGAGAGGGTTATTTGAAGCATCTTGTGACACTCTCCCCCACCTATGCTGTCAACGTCCTCGTCGTTGCCTCTTCTTAAAACCTCTCGATTGTCTTTAGAACTTTCTCAAGGCATCCACATGTTCCCAGTTTACCTGTCTTTTAGGTAGTCATTTCTATTGGACTAGATACTCTATCACAAGAGGGACCCCTTGTCTCCTGGTAACCAGTTCAACCAAGATATTTTCCACCTCCTTCTCTCGTGAGGCCTCGGATGGATGCAGACCCCTGCACTTTCGATGTTTGGAGTGCTGCTTCATCTTGCCCATCGAGTTCACCTTTCCTTTGGTGACCTTGTCCATGTGTGAGTGGGCTACCTCAGCTCGTTCCCCTTTTACCTCATTTACTTGCACCCCTAATAGTAAGGAGGTCTTAAGCGTACTAGGCTTTGGGTTGACTTGGAGGGCACCTAGTAGTTACATCGAGCTCATATGTGCTTCATCTTTTTGTTCCCTCTCCTCGATCATGGCACTGAGTGCCTTCCTATTTGGACAATCTTGTGCCCAATATGGACCGTCACATAGGGAGCATTTTATTTTAGGCGTAAACTCCTTCCTTTCCGCCTTACCCCTTCTTCTCGGATGATAGGCATCTTGCCTAATCCCATTCTAGGAGCATTGTGGTCCCTTGAAACCTCGTCTCCTCCACCCGTGGTGTGGTTATCCTCCAAAAACTCAACCTTGGAGGAGTCTTCCCTCTTTTAATCTGTTAAAGACTCTGCTACTGCCATAGCAGTGGTTAAGTCTTGAACGCCTCGGTGCCTTAATTCCTACTCAACCCACCCTTGCAGGTTATCCATGAAGTTGAATAGCAACTTCTCCTCAGTCATGTTAGGAATCTCAAGCATGAGCGAAGAAAATTCCTTGACATAGTCGCGTATCGAGCCTATGTGCTTGAGACGCCTCATATTTTTCTTAGCTAGGTAAGCCACATCATCAGGATAGAACTGCCTCTTGATCTCCTTTTTGAAGTCCTCCCCCATCTCTATGGTGCAAATGCCTTTCTTCCTGGGCTCTACATAAGCCCATGGGAAGGGTCATTTGAAGCATCTTGTGACAAACAACACTCTTCCAACAATTTTCAAATGCAAGTCACATGTGCATGCTTCAATACTCCCCAACACAGTTCATAACAATAATTTCTCAATAACACAAATGTCAATTTCTACCAAATATCTATATCAAAATAATCAATATATATATATAGAAAATAATCAATATAATCAATATATACCAAATCTCAATAACACAGTTCATATATATATAGGATATCTATAGAAAATTACACTTATTTCAACCCATTGTTCTTCCATTCAACTTATATACCCAAGTATAAATGAAAACTAAAACTGAAAATAAATCAAGGAGTAAAATGAGAAAAAGAGAGACGGTGACACTAGAATTTATGTGGAAAATCTATGAAGAGATAAAAAACCATGCCATCGATAAAAAATTCCATTATAAAGAACAAGCAATGTGTACAAGGATTTAGCTAGGTCAAATCCTTTAATCCTTCACAGACTACTTGATCAGCATCTCACTTAAGTTGCATACCTTCATCTTTCAAGACATACTTAGCATCCACAGAGCTTGATCTCGGCCTCTTCTTGAAGCTCAATCAAGAAGAAAATGGGTTTTCACTCAAACCTAAATAGATTAAAAATTGAGAGATGAATGAAAGAAAGAATCAAACCATTTTTTTTTTCTCAAGAAAACTTGTTGGAAAACTGCATGAAAATCAGGAACAAAATGAGATTTTCTCGACAATAAAACACCCTCAATTCAGTAAGACAAGAAAGTATAAGGGGCAACCTTACATTTTTCTCTCTATTTTTAGAAGCTATTTTTTTTTTTTTTTTTAGTTTTTAAAGTTGAAAGAAACCCTTAATCTAATAGATGAAATAATATCGAGAAAGTGCAACCAAGATTGATTTAACCTAAAGCTGGATCGATCCTAGAACAAGATAATTAAACACTTAGTAAAAAGAAAAAAAATGCTTTCTAAGCCTCCCTAACTCCTAAAAAAAATAATAAATATTTCAAGAAAAAATAATTTAAAAAACATGATTGATTCAATTTCCTTAAACTCCAACCTCAACCACATACCTTGGTCTCTTAGAAAATATAACAACTTGATCTTCATTAGGCAAGTAATGCAAAGAAGGATTTGGAAAAAAACTGAATTATGAGACACTTAGGAATTTTGTCCGGAATTGCCAATCTTGCTAAATACTCACATTCCTCTTTTACTTTGCCTCGAGTTGTGTCATCTTCCATGATCTCTTGAGGAATATGAGTTTGGGTTTTTTCCTTTTTGATGAATTGAAACTGCCTCTTCCTCTATTGCCTTAGTCACATCCATGATCATGCCCACAATTATTTTGACTCCTTTCATTAAAATTTTCTTCAATGTCTTTTAATGAAAGTTTTTCTATAGAACTTGTTCTAATTTTTCTTGATTATTCCTTTTTAATATCTCTTCATAGGCTTGCAACGATCTAATAAGTTGATCAATGGTCATAGAATCTAAATCTTTAGATTCTTCAACAACCACAACAATATAAACAAACTTCAAATCTAGTTGAAATATCTTTTTGTGATTGCACGAGTATTATTTAAACTCTCACCATTTCTTTTTAATAAATTCATAGTAGTCAATACTTTAGAAAAATAATTGGAGATTGCTTCTAATTATTTTATATTTAAACCTTTGAATTCTCTTCTAAGAGTTTGAAGACAAACTTTCCATACCTTATCAACTTCCTTGTATGCATCTTGTAATATCTCTTAGACTTCCTTGGAGGTGATTGCACTTGAAATCTTCTCAAAAGAACCTTCATCCATTGCTTGATAGATAATGATGAAAGCTTTCTTGTCTCTCTTCATCATTTATTTTGAAAAATCCCTTTGATTTGAGGATAGAGTGGTTTCATCTTGTGGCTCTTTGTAGTCTTTCTCTACAAACCCCCATGCATCTTGTAAACCAAGCAAAGCGTTTATCTTGATATTCCAATTGTTGTAATTGTTTTTGTTGAGTTAAGGGATTTGAAACACATATATCCCACTTTTCATCTTTTCGTATGGCTTTAATACCATTTTTTTTTTTAAATAATAGGGTTGATAGAGAAACATAAACAATTATAAAGAAGATAAAATTTTGGAGAATTAAAATTTATTGTATTCCACCACTCTCTCTTTTGTTTAAATATTATATAACCTTATTTATAGATATTCACACTCAATAAAATAGAAACTCCTAATAATAAAATATAGAAACCTTATAAGATTTGTAACTCAAAAATAGAAACTAAAATAATCATTCAAAATAAAATATTCTTTCTTAAACTTTAGAGACTAAATATAATTATAATATTTATAAAGTTTTTAAATCAAGTTTAACTTTTCAACAAAAGAAGAAGACTAAGAAGAGAGGTTAGTAATGCCATGTCTCAGTTACTTGGAAATCTATGATTAACAAAAGTTGAAGGGATCGACGGACTACATGCTCCTAATTAAGAAACCACTATAGGAATTAGTCATCTCATATTCTAATATTCTACAACAATGCTATGACGAGGACATTGGAGAAGATTGGCACAAGGTATCTGATACCCCTAAAGTCAAAGATAAATGTTGGCTCTAAAAGCAAAATACTATCATGCTACTTAAATCTAGCTTTATTTTATTTTTTTCCATTGCATCCCTAATTACAACAATTGAAGGGTAATTTACACTCTCCTCTCATTTTATTTATTTATTTATTTATATTTTTCTATTTCATAGTTCTAAACAATCCTTTCAATGTAATAAGAGGGCATTTGGTAAATGGAATGATTTAACTAAACATATTAATTTAAATTCCTATTTGGAATATATTTCTTTTTGTAAAAGGAATATTATATAAAATATTTCTTAAGTTTATATGTGATTGTAATTAGATTTCTTATATAATAAGGAGAGTTAGTAGGAATATATCTCTATAAATATTATAGGTCATAAAATAAAAAGTTATGATAGAAAGATGAGCTTGTGAGAGCTATACGTGCTAAATAAAGATGTGAGAAAGAGCAAGAAATGCCCATGGAGTAAGAGGACTCACCAAGATGTAGATGGGATGAAGAATGAGACACTCTTAGTGGAGCAAAAAGGCTTGTTGTTCAAGGTGAAGATACAAAGAGTAAGGAAAAGTGGCATGTTTCGAAACCCAATAGTTGCATCTATTTTTGTCCTCTATAATATATTGTATAGTGGAATGTTCTTTCTCATATGTGGAGGTAGGCATGATTGGTTGAATAACTTTGAAACCTCACGTACCTTTATACGTGGATTGCTTTATTTTTATATTCTTCTATTTATTTATACTAAAGCTTCTATTGACACAACAAAATTATCAAACTTTTCCCTTGACACATCAAATTGTTTCTATCACAAATTTCTTCAATAAGATAAAATTACTTTAATTAGGTGTTGACCATCTTTAAAGCTTTCTAAAACTTGAAATAGAAAGAACAATAATGAATAAATGAATGATTTAACTAAACATGTTAATTTAAATTCCTATTTTGAATATATTTCTTTTTGTAAAAGAAATATTATATAAAATATTTCTTAAGTTTATATATAATTGTAATTAGATTTCTTAATAGAATAAGGAAAACTAGTAGGAATATCTTTATAAATATTACAAGTCATGAAGAAAAAATGTTAATGAGATTATGAGGGTTGTACGTGTTAAATAGAGATGTGAGGAAGAGCGAGAGATGCTCATGGCGCAAAAAGACTCATTAAAATGTAGATGTAAGGAAGAGCGAGACATACCTAGTGAAGTGAAAGGGCTCGTAATTCAAGGTGGAGATACAATGAATGAGAAAAAGTGGCATGTTTCGAGACCCAATAGTTGCATCTATTTCTATCATTTGTAATCTATCGTATAATGGAATGTTATCTCTCATCTATGGAGGTAGACATGATTGAATGAACAATTTTAAAACCTCATGTATCTTTATGTGTGAATTTCTTTATTTTTCATTTTTTTTATATTGAACCTTCCATTGACACAACAAAATCATCAAACTCTTCACTTGGTACATCAGATTGTCTCTGTCACAATTGTCTTCAATAAGATAAAATTACTTTAATTAGGTGATGGGCATCTTTAACTCTTTTCAAAGCTTGAAATAGGAAAAACAATAATAAATTAATGAATTTAACCAACCGTTTTAAAACTTTGCTGCCTTAACATTCATGTCTCGTATAATTATGAAAAGAAAGTAGAAATTAGAAAATTATTTCACTACATTTTGGAAAAAAAAATTATAAATCCTCCTAGGAATGCTATATTAGTTATCGAAGTTTTTCTCCTATTATAAATATTATATATATTTTTTATTAAATTTCACGACAAGTTTCAAAAAGTTTACAAGAAATGATAAAAGAATAGAAAATTGACTAATGGACTAAAGCACATTAGAGGGCAAGTAAAAAAAATGGAGATTTGTATCTATTTCTATTAGAATCACACATTTTTCTCAATGAAACAAGTTTAACTAAATATTAAAATTATATATAAGCTAAAATAATTAGTTATATATTTTAATATAATTTAATCAGACTTATTTTAAGGTAGCACAACCAACTACTCTACACCTAGATGGTAAAAGACAAATTTAATTATCATTAGCAAACATCAACCAAATGTAATATCTATAATATTAATTGCAATTTGGAATAACTTAATTTATAGTTTAACATCCAACTACCCTCTACTGTGACCAAATTTTATAATCTAATACAAGTAATGGCAATTTGTAATAATTAATCCAACTTAATATATAGTTTCACAGCTCATCTTGAAAGCCAAAAATATTTTACCACACATGCATGAAGATGAGATTAAAAGGAAAGGAAGATGTATATAAATGATAAAGGTGCATTTATACTCGTCGGTTGACATATTTTAATGTATTCAAGGGAGGTAAAATGATGTGAATTAAATGAATTCTTTATAGTTTTCAAATAAAATATGCTCTCTCCGGCACAAGAGGGGAAGGGGGCGTATGTTTCAAAGCAGAAGTGGTTTGAAATTGGATTAGTCCAACCGAGAAGCAATATTTAAATATAAAAAAGTTTTAGTAATCTCATCTAACAGATAATATTAAAAAATATATATAAAAACTAAAATACAAAATCATGGAATGACAATGCATTAAGGGTGTAGTTTACTAAAGTTTTAGAAATTCAATTTATTTTTTATTTTTTACTTTACCATAGAAAAAAGGAATTGAAGAAAAACTTTAGGTCATTTCCTCTGTTTTTGGCTATTGGGTTTGATTGTTCTATCATTTATATATGCAATCATCTTGTTTAGCTATTTTTTCTTTTTCCAAAGTATGCAAATACAGGATGACAAAAGATGAGGCGGCATTGACACTTGGTGGTGGATTGTATTCAGATGACAAAATAGGCATGGGTTGGACACGTTTTATTATATTTAGATGATATATGATGATCTGAATTTATCGTTAAAATATGATGTATTATTGAGGCTAGTGGGACGTTGGACACTTTTAATTATATTCAGATGACATGTGATGATCCGAATTTATCATTAAAATATGATGATGACATAGAATTCATCATATATATATATATATATGTTCCATTCAAGATTTGGGACATAGAATTCATCGGTGAAACAATATATATATATATATGTTCCATTTAAGATTTGGGGCATAGAATTCATCGGTGAAACAACTAATTTAGATTTTAGACATTTCCAAAGGTAATTTGAAGTCTTTTATATATATATATATATATATATCAATAAATATCTATTAGTTGTTTAAATAGGGAATAAAGAGTTTAAAAGAATAAAATTTTAAATATGATTTTATTATAAATTTTTAATTTTTTTTATTCAAATAAGTAAAATGAGTTTGAACTAGAAAATAAAAATAATTTATCAATTTTTAATCTATTTTTTATTTTTTATTTTTTATTTCTTGACATGTGACATGTGATAGTGTATGAATTATTATTAGGGTGGTGGATTACTCTTTTTAAATTGGTAGCATTTCCTATTAATTTGATGGACTGCGTTTTGCTTTAATTGTTGCACTAATGAGTTGCTCCTTACTTGTGAAAAGTGAACTATACATATTTAATAAGAAATATGAATTATTTTGTTAAATTTATCAAGCATGGTGAATGGAGACTTTGAACTAATTACTAAAGTAATCCGTTCATACCTCTCTTCCATTCTATTAAAGGGAACATAATTAAGCTCGCTAAAGCTCCACATCCTTTCTCTCCATCGATCTTAGTTGTATCTGTCCATTACTTTGATTCATCAACCCCACCTTATTCATCAACCCTTATGGCGGATGCTCTTGTTTCTATCGTGCTGGAGCGATTGGCTTCAGTCTTGGAACAACAAGTTACACTGGTGGTGGGTGTCGGAAGCGAGGTGGACAACCTAAAAAGCACACTCCAGAGCATCAGAGCTGTTCTTGCAGACGCAGAGAAGAGACAGTTCAGCGAAGAACTTGTAAAAGTTTGGTTAGAAAGGCTCAAGGACATCTCCTACCAGATGGATGACGTGGTGGATGGGTGGAACACTGCTCTTCTCAAATTACAGATTGCAGCTGAAAACCCTTGCATCCCTAAGCTCAAGATAAGTTCCTGCCTTCCCTCCCCTTGTGTTTGCTTCAAACAAGTTCTTTTGCGCTGTGATATTGGTATTAAGATTAAGGACATAAGAAAACAACTAGATGCCATTGCAAATGAGAGAAATCAGTTCAATTTTGTGTCAAGTAGTACCATCCAGCAACCACATAGACGTATGACCAGTTCTGTAATTGATGTAAGCCAGTTCTGCGGTCGGGATGCAGATATAGACGTTATAATAGACAAGCTGTTGGGTGGGAGTTCCCAAGAAAGCTCCTCCCTCTACATCATCTCCATAGTTGGGATGGGAGGGATCGGCAAAACAACTCTTGCTCAATTAGCATACAATGACGATAGGGTGAAGGCCTATTTCCATGAAAGGATGTGGGTCTGTGTGTCTGATCCTTTTGACCCAGTGACGATTTCTAGGGCTATTCTTGAAGCCCTCCAGAAAGAGTCTTGTGGTTTCCATGAGCTGGAAGATGTACAACAAAAAATTTGCACACTTATTGCCGATAAGAAGTTCCTACTCGTGCTAGATGATGTTTGGACTGAAAACTATGAATTGTGGGAACAAGTAGAGAGTTCTCTCAAGGGCGGGGCACCGGGAAGTAGAATTTTGGTGACCACACGAAAAGATGACGTTTCTACCATGATGGGAACCACGTACAAGCACCCCTTACGAGAATTGTCCGAGGGCAATGTTGGTCATTGTTCAGTAACATAGCCTTTTGTGGAAGGAGTAGAGAAAAAGTTGAAGAACTAGAAAACATTGGCAGGAAAATAGCAGACAAGTGTAGGGGCTTGCCTCTTGCTGCAAAAGTTTTAGGGAGTCTCATGCGCTTAAAAGATAATAAAGAAGATTGGGAGAGTATTTTGAATAATGAAATATGGCAACTTGATGTGATTGAGAAACATCTTTCCACTCCTTTATTGTTGAGTTATTATGATTTATCCCCTGCTGTTAAACGCTGCTTCTCATATTGTGCTGTCTTCCCAAAAGATCAAATCATTAGTAAAGATAGATTGATCAAGTTGTGGATGGCAAATAGCTATCTCAATTCTAGAGGAAGCATAGAGATGGAGAAAACAGGTGGAGACTACTTTGAAGACTTGGTGTCACGGTCACTTTTCCAAGATTTTCGTAGAGATAATGAGGGCAACATAATATCGTGCAAGATGCATGATATAGTGCATGATCTTGCCCAATCTTTGACCAAGAATGAATGCTTCATTCTGGAGTTTGATGATGAAAAGGAAGTGAGGATGGCTTCCTCCTTCCAAAAGGCTCGTCATGCAACCTTAATTATCACACCATGGGCTGGATTTCCTAGCACTATCCATAATTTGAAATATCTGCACACATTGTTTGTTGGACGTGTGGTCAATTTGAACACTACTGCTCAACCCCACCTAATTTATTCAAACATTTGGTATGCCTTAGGGCATTAGACTTGAGTGGGCATCGGTTAATTGTGGAACTGCCGAGGAACTTGGGGAAATTGATACATCTGAGGTTCCTTAATCTATCAAATAGTTTGATGCGCGGGGAATTGCCAGAAACAATTTGTGATCTATATAATTTGCAAACTTTAATTCTTTCAGATTTGCTCATAAAACTACCTCAGGGGATGAGAAAACTAATTAACCTGAGACATCTTGAATGGGAAGGCAGTAGAGTATTGATGTTGCCAAAAGGAATCGGGAGATTGACCTCACTTCGGACATTAACTATGTTTCCTATAATTGGAGATCATTTTAGACGTGATGTATGCAAAATAGGAGAACTGAAAAACTTAAACAGCCTCAGGGGAGGTCTTGTGATAAGTGGGATAGTTAATGTGAAAGATGCAGAGGAGGCTGGCGAAGCAGAATTGAAGAATAAGAAACACCTCCATCATTTGGAACTAGAGGTTTTTGGGGGGCTTGCCTCAGCTGCTTCAAAAGGTGTGGCTGAAGCTCTACAGCCTCATCAAAACTTGAAGTCTTTAAAAATAAGTCATTACCATGCTGCCACCGAGTTCCCCAGTTGGATAGCGGCCTCATCGTTGGCCCAATTGAAAAAGCTTGAAATTAGGCATTGCGCACAGGTTACATATTTGCCTCCATTGGGGGAACTACCTCTCCTTGAAAGCCTGATAATAGAGCATATGAAGAGACTGAAATACGTGGGTGGTGAGTTTTTGGGATCTTCAACAACTGCATTCCCAAAGCTGAAGCACCTCCGTTTTAATGATATGAAAGAGTGGGAGAAGTGGGAAGTAAAAGAAGAAGATGATGAAGAAGAACGGAGGTCAGTAATGCCACATCTCCACTCCTTGACCACAGATAAATGCCCCAAGCTGGAAAGCCTGCCCGAGCGCCTCCTCCAGATAATTCCACTACAGGAACTAAGTATCCGCCTCTCTCCTACTCTGCAAGATCTTTACCATGAGGAGACAGGGAAGGATCGGTCCAAAATATCTCACATCCGAAAGGTTTGGTGTTAACCACTGACGATGACATCGCTCTAGCTGCATGCCCTCCAGAGTGGTAATTGAATTGCTTCTTCACTAGTACACACAACATACAATATTCTGTCTACTTTTATGATTTTTTTAAAACCATTAATTATTAATGTTCTTGCTTCCATAACTACCATGGGATGTGATCCCTAAATGCATGGTTTTGATAATTGATGCAGTGCAAGCCTGACTCCCGCAGTCCAAAAGAGCGCATCTCATGCTGGAAGAAGTCTACTATCATGCTCCCAAGAGATCAGACAAATAATTTTTTTTATCATTCCACTGAATTTTCTGATGAACAAATTATGATCCATGTGTACTATAATATCCAAATTCCTTCTACCGCTTCTCCATAGTTTCCGTTGTAATAAACTCATTGCCTGTTATCAGGTTTTGATCATGAAACAAACCATTATGTATATATGTTTGAATATTGGATTGGG
The DNA here is from genome assembly GCF_004353265.1 of Vitis riparia. Lineage (NCBI taxonomy): Eukaryota > Viridiplantae > Streptophyta > Magnoliopsida > Vitales > Vitaceae > Vitis > Vitis riparia. The sequence goes on along the minus strand of NW_023269742.1, from coordinate 42,497 downwards.
CACAATTACATTAATTTGTTAAGGATGAAATGGGTTTATCTGTGACAAGTTTAAGGATAGGTTTTCAGAAATTAATAAAAATAAGATCTATTAAGGCCTTGTGAAAATAAATATTGCAAATTTTATTTAAGAAAATTTTATTAATTTTTAATTTTTTTTTACATGAAAACAGGATCATGTTCATTTACATGTTTGCAGTTTTTATAACAGAAATAATATTTAAAATAAACTTTTTTGCATCATGGGAATTATGGCCACCACTATTAAAATTATAGTTCTTTATAAATTTGGAATAACACACTTTCAAATTGATTAATTTTATTGAAATATTTATCTTATTGGATTATTCTCATCCAACTTCTCTCTTAATTATCCATGAAATTAAAAGTATGTTTGATGGTGTTTTTACTTAAAGTGTCTTTACTTGAAGTATTTTTTCTTAAAAGTGTTTTTAAGAGAATTACTTATTCCGAATCCGTTTGATAGTAATTCTAAGAAACGTTTTTAATATTTCTAATACTCGAAAATTTTTATCATTCAAGTATTAGCAATACTAAAAACGCTTTGTACAATCACTCCCAAACGCATTTAAAGTGTTTCACTAAAAAATATTATAAGTAATTTTTTCAATAGTACAAATGGTTTTTAAAATTTTTAAAAGTGTTTCAAAAATTTTGTTAAACAGCTAATTTTTTTTCAAAAATATTTTTTAGGTTAGAAACGTTTCCTAAAATCATCTCTCTCTCTCTATATTATATATAGGCGAGTTCGCTCATTCTACATAGGCACAATTTCAAACTACTCATCTTATTCTTTTTAAATATGAATTATTTTTATATTTATATATTCTTTCACATATCATACTTAAACCTAGCCTTATATTATTTCATTAAATATTTCAAGTCTCATTGTATTTTATTTTATTAGATGCAACTGTCTGTGTATTCAGTGCCGCGAATCTCAGGCTACGATGTCGTATTAATCCTACTGCTTACCTTCCTGCCAGTGTTAGGTATTTACTTTGCTCTGTGGGCCAGGTGGGATTTATTTTGAAAAATCTCCTTTATCTTGATACAATGCTTTTAAGTTAGTTTGTTTCAATTATGATTATGTTGGTACAACATAGAAACACCCACATCCCATGGACAAGATGACAATTGAATTCCAATGAAGCATGCATCCATTTAAAACATGGTAATTACAAGTAAAACTGTAAAGCATTTATATGAATCTTGCCTAGGTGCTCCATTTTGTATAGGGAAGCTCTTTGTTGATTGCTGCTGCTACTTTTACTGCTGGTACATGTCTGCATCCATCTACAAGTTGGCTTTTCACAAGTGTCTTTATTTCATGTTCTTCCCTGGTTGAGAAGCACTTGTGTGAAGCTTATCTTGTGACATATGATATTCCTCTATAACACTCTTATGAGCTTGCTTTTAGCACTGATGATAGAGATTTTTGTTTCTATTTTTCTTTTTGAATCTTGAATGTGCACCAAAATGATAAATTCTTTACCGTATAATATGTTCAAATAAAATATATATCCTGCGAGTTGCTAATGAGTTTTCTCTGCCAATGTGAGACACCATCCACTAATTGTTGGTGGCTCCTGGATTATGGACTCCAAATTTATTGAACTTGCTGCTTCTTGTTCTTGTTCTTGTTCTTAAACTATATTGCTTCAGTCTGAGATCCTTGATTATGGGATATCAAATAATAGGTCCATTCTACATATAAGAATGTGCAATTATTGTCAATATCCTGTCCCTGCAATTATGTAGTCCATTTTGTTATGAGAGAATCAAGCTCTCTACCTCCAGCATGTGTGATTTCTGTTGTTGATTCCCACTAAAAAATTTCTGTCTGCAGCAATTCTAATGTACACCCCCTTGTGATTGCGGCACATCCACAAGAGCCAAATCAGTTTGCATTGGGATTATCTGATGGTGGAGTGTGTGTTTTTGAGCCCCTTGAATCCGAAGGCAAATGGGGTGTGCCACCACCTGTTGAGAATGGATCAGCTAGTAGTGTGCCAGCTACACCTTCAGTTGGACCTTCAGGTTCAGATCAACCCCAAAGATGATCAAACGGCTGCCAGAGCACAAGTTCTGCTTGAAGTAAATGCTGTAGAAGAATTAATAGTGAAATATTTTTTCTTTTTAAAAAGAAATTTCTTTGAGGAAGTCTTTCTTCTCTCTTCTTTGTTAACATTTTGCTTCAATTATTGAATAGTAATGCTGTTTTATGCATCGAACGGAGTCATGTCTGAAATGTACATTACTTGGATTTCCTTTCAGTCCTCTCATCTTTTTATGAACTGCCACCAGTTGATGGCAAAATTCAATTTCAAGGGGCATCCAGATATGGTATCAAATCTCTGTTTTTGGAATTGTAATTATACGTTCTATGAACAACTCCACTTTTTCTCCCCCTGTTTTGTCTTGCCAGTCTTCCATGTCTAGAAGCTCCAAATCTGAAACTCTGTTTTGATATTCAGCCGGGGTCTTAAATATTCAAGGCGAAGTTAAAATGCGTGAGAAGGATAAATGTATTTGTTTGATGATCTTTGATTGATCAGGTGAGCACAATGGCCCCTAGAGTAGACCAACCATAGGTGGGTCTCACCCAAGCTGGAGAGTGCCATCTATATGCAGATCTATATGCTCTTACAAACATGATTAAGCTTGAGCCCATAGTAAAATATGCAGATCCAAATGATAAATATGAGTGTTAATCATAAGCTCTTTTGTTGATAGCACTTTTTGTAGATGATAAGTTAGTATTTTAAGAAGTCAAAAGCTATTTTTTAGGTTTAATAAGAGTTTTTACATGTGTTCGGTTAATTTTGTTCGAAGAGTTTATGGTTGTAAAAAGGATTTTAATATGAAAGTCGGGAAAATGATATTTCAAATAGAAATTTTATTTTGATAATGGAACTTTTATAAGACCAATATTACCTTTTAAATGTATGAAACCATCCCAAACGAGGCCTTAGTTTCAATCAATTAATCCCCACAAATTTTAGTTATAGACAAAAAAACATGGAAATAATATGGTTGAAGTCTTAGTAAGAACAGTTACAAAATTTGAGATGTAATAAATTCAATAATTTGTAAAAAAAAAAGAGAAAAATTATATATAAAGAAAAATTGACAAGAGTATGCAAAATTTGTGTAACTCAAATATTCTATTTTCTAGATAAAAATTAATAATTATAAAGATCTAGAAGTTTGTTTAAGAGTTTTGGTAGGGTTTGACATACTGTGGCAATAAAAATTGTCACCCATGCTCAAGTGTATGCCCGGCCTGTTTGACCCTGTGATTTATTAATAAAAACAAAAAAATTGTTTTGAAAATTTTTTAACACTGTTTATTGTTTTTTAAAAATAAAGTGAAATAAAAAATAATTTTTAAAGAATCAAATAGAAGTTTTTTTCATTAAATTTTTTTAAAATAAAAGGAAAATATAGATCCATTTAGTTTTTTAACTTAAAAATAAGTTTTAGAAAATATGGACAAACACACTCTTAAATTTTATTTTTATTTTTTAGTTTTTACTTTTAGCATTAGTCAAATAAAAACTCCTTTGTCCTGATCAATAAAAAAAAAGTGTCAATTACCAAATATTAAAAAAATCTACACCTATTGGAGAAAGTTATAATAAATATGAATTTCACATAAGTAATTGAGAAATCAAATATAAAAATAAATATAAGGATTATGTTTACGATATTTAAAAAAAGTAATAGAGATAGAATAAAAAATAAAAGAAAGATAGATTGAAATGGTAGACATATAGAAAATTTTCGTCTGTGATCAATGACAAAATGCCATCAAAACTTGGCGAAATATTATCGATATTTCAGGTTTTGGTGGACCCCTGTAGAAAATATTATGGGATGTATCGAATGGTTGAAATTTCCAATCATTTTTGGATTTCTTTTCCCGATTTATCGTTTTTTTTTTCGATTCAACCTTGTTCTTCTCGGTGAAAAGCTAGCTTCCATTCACTTGGGTAACCATGCCCATGTTAAATTTCCTACCCTACATATTGTATAATATAGTATATTGACACGTAAATTTTGTATGCATTTATGAAAAATAAAATTTTAATAAACAAATTAATTTAATTATCTTATTTTCAAATTCCATTTAATTTACAATGAAAATCCAAAAATCATGAGTTGAATGCCAAAAATATATAAATATGTAAATAAAATTATAAATATTTTTAAATAGAAAAATAATCACACATATATATGTAAAGTAGATATATAATCATTTTAGTATTAAATCACACATATAAATATTCATATATTAATTTCTTTAATAAAATAATTTTAATATATGTATTATTGTCTCACGAGATAAGATTCCTTCATTCAATAGTGTTGTGGAATTACATTGATATTCATTTTAGTACTAAAAGAAACCATTATAGTGTAATATTTATAAATTATTGACATGACATTTAATTAAATTAAATAATTAATGTAAATTAATATTAATGTACATTTAGAAAATTCATATTTCTTATCAATACACATGATATTGTTGCTAAATATCACAACTTATATTATACATGTATTAATTTATTCAACAAAGCGATTTCAATATATGTATTATTGTTTCTTTATCACTTTGAAGTTTTTCTAAATGTTTTTACGAGTTTTGATCAATTTTTGTTATATCGATATTTTTTGTCAAAATTTTTGTTGATATTTTTCAATATATTTGTAAATCTTCAATTGTATATTTGTAAAAACCGATATTTTCATATCATGAATTAACTTGTTGTGTTTACCATTTTGATGAGAGCTGACATTAAATGTTTCTTAATCAACCTATACAATACTTCAATACCTCAAGACATATAAAGTTGCAAAAGTTAGAGATGAATAAGGAGTAATAAGTTGAGCTTTTATCATATAAGACCACTTTACTAGGATTCATTGGTCCTAGTGCTTAGTGCCTGGCCAAATGAGGGTTCATAACACTTTCACCTACCTTTAGAGGAGCCTCACTAAACTATTGAAGGTTGCTGAGTTTATTGAGGATATAAGCAATTTACCTTTATGACTAGAAAGTTCTATTGAACTATATGTACTCACGTAAGGGGTCATTTAAGAACAATGTGACACTATGCTAGAACTACTAACTTATTATCCGATTAATAGAATGGTAAAATGGATGAATTGATATGTAAAGGAGGGTGGTGTTGGTCCAACTTCCTTCTTTTTAGCTTTAATGGAAGGAAAAGAGAAGGAAACTAGAAAAGGTAAATAGTGAGAGTGACTTCCCTTTCCATCTTCAAAATACAATTTTTACTCCTTTCGTTGGCCAATCCTTTCAAGGTTTGTTTTAAATTTTAGATTATAATTATACCTAAGCATTGTGTAGGTGCACTTAGGATATTAGAGAAAAACAAATGGGGTTTTGACGGGGTTATATATAGAAGATAAGAGGGTTATGCTATGATGTCCCACATCGGATAGGGGAGAATGTTCTGGTGCTATATATGTAGGGACTCCTTTCAACTAAATAGACGCGTTTTAAAGCCGTGAGGGCCCCATTGGGCAAAAAGCGAACAATATCTACATGATTGGGTGCGGGCCATTACAAATGGTATAAGAGCCGATCCCCGACCCCGGTGTGTGGGTTTGTTTGGCCCCGTAAGGGGTGTTTATTTGTTTGGCCCCCAATTCTATGGGACACAACGAGGACGTTGTGTCTGCATGGGGGGTGTTTGTGATGTCCCACATCGGATATGAGAGAATGTTCTTCGCGCTATATATGTAGAGACTCCTCTTAACCAAGTAGACGTGTTTTAAAGCCGTGAGGGCTCCCTTGGGCAAAAAGCGGACAATATCTACATGGTTGGGTGCGGGCCGTTACATATGCAGAGACCAGAAGAATGTAAGGTAAAAATAGTGATTTTCTATGGCGATTGGTGAGACAATGTCAACGGGGACAATGGCTTGGAGAGGACATGGATTAGGAAAAGTAGTAGTTTTTGAAAGAAAGGGAAAATATCCAAAATGTCAATAGAGGGCTCTACTTATGAGAGAATGATTTTACCTTTGAATAATCTTTTTTCTTATTATTAACTTACAAATATTAGAAAAAAAAAGTAGTGAGATTGAGTTAGCGTATATAGCTGTGAGTTAGCGTATATTATATAACTATAAGTTAATGTATATTACACAATTTTGATTCATACAATTGTATCTTTTTTGTATAGTTGTTTATTATTATGCATAGTTGGCAATCCTAAAATAATCTTGTGCATCTTGTATAAATACCTTGAGATATATTGAAAAAGTATTCAACAATTTATCAAGTTGGTATCAGAGTTGGAGTAGGGAATTTCCGCTATTGCCTAGCTGACTCTTCTTCCATAGTTTTTTTCACCCTCTTCGTTACCATATCATGCATGTTTGCAAAAACAAATTTGAGTGTTTTTGACAACAAAAGGTCATCCATGGTGAACATTCATGAGACTACCTCTCCAACAATTTCTATTAAGTTGGATGGTTCTAATTATCTTGTTTGGTCTCAAATTTTAAAGATACATATTATTGGTAGAAAAAGAAGGGTTATATCATAGGAAGGAAGATTGCACTTGTAGAGGATGACCCAAACTATGATGAATGGGAGGCCAAAAATGATCAAGTTAAGTCTTAGCTCATCAATTCCATGACTAACAAGTTGATATCACACTTTGTGCAATTTGGAATGGCTAAGGGGGTTTGGGACATAGTCAAGAGAAGTTATCTTGATGTCTTTGAATTCTTCTCAAGTATATGAACTGATGAAAAAATATTTTCAATCACACCAAGGTGGTCGGCCCTTTGTAGAATACTACAATGAGTTAAACTCAATATTCATGGAACTTGATTATCGAAGGCCCAATGATATGATAAGTGTAACTGATATTGAGAAACAAAGGAAACACATTGCTAAGGATCGGGTTTATATATTTCTTACAGGTCTTGATCACAATTTGAATCAAGTTAGCAGTTATGTTTCAGTCAACTCTCCTTTACTAAGTCTAGAGGAAGCCTATTCACTAGTCTATCGTGAAGTGTAGAGGTAGGTCACCATGGGAACATAAGATCACTCTAAGGTTTCTACAATGGCTGTCCATAAGAATAACACATGACCAATATGTTTTACTCCTTCTACCGACTCTTCTTCTTGCTTATAAACTCATTGCAAATAACACTAAACATATGGTAGATGTTTTTAGAAGAAGCATAATTATCCAAAGTATTACAAACTTAAGAAAACTTAAAAGAAGAACAAGAAATCTACTCAGGTTTCCTTATCGACGCTACTCCTCCAACTTTTGCTTCTGAGGTTTCTCGATTATCTTCTTAAGAAGGTAATTTTGGTTTGACCTTTATTTCTATTGCCTTTAACACTTGGATATTAATTCAGGGCCATTGATCGTATGACTAGTAATTCTTCCTTTCTTGACTCTTTAATGCTCTCACTTGTTAAGTTTGTTCAGGTTGCTAATGGAACTCCTATGCTAATTTCAGGAGCCAGGAATGTCTCACTTTCTCCCACACTCTCCATGTCCTCTGTCTTACTTGCGTCTAGTCTCTCTAATAGCCTTCTTTCCATTGGCAAGATTTCCAAACACTTAATTATTTTGTAACCTTTCATTCTACTCATTGTGTGTTTTAGGACAATCTTAGAAGATAATGATTGGGATTGGTAAGGAGTGGGGAAGTCTTTACTACTTAGAGGGGGCAAGATAAAATTTGAATCTAATCGTGTTTTTCAAGTAGCAAAAGAGATGTTGATAGAGAAAAGATTTTTTTTTTATTTTTTATTTTTTATGGCATTGTTGATTAGACCACCCATTTTTTCTTATTTGGAATGTTTATTTCCTTAGTTGTTTTGAAATATTTTAGTTTCTAGTTTAAGGTGTGAACAATGCATTTATGCTGAAAATCATTGTGTACCTTTCAAAATAAGTCTTAATAAAGTCCAATTCCTTTTACCCGTGTTTTTACAAATGTGTAAGGTAATTTTCTACTTCTTCTATTTCTAGTCATATATACTTTGTATCTTTTATTGATGATTCTACTAGATTGAGTTGGGTATATTTGCTTAAGTCTAAGAATGATGTTCTACATATTATTCCTCAATATCCAAAACGTTTGCTAGACAATTTAATACTTAGGTCTTAGTCTTTCACTCTGACAATGGTTGTGAGTTTTTGATTCAATCCCTTGTTGAATGGAATCTCCACTAGACAATGTGTACATATACACCATAATAGAACAACATAGTAGAGTGTAAACATCAACACATTCTAGAGGTGGCCTAAGCTTTATGCTTTACTATGCATGTCCCAAAACGTTTCTAGCTAAGGTTATCAAGAGTGTTGTATTTCTCCTCAATCAAATGCCTGCTCATGTCATTGATTATCAAAGTCCTTTGTGAATGTTATCACGATTTCACCCTATTTCTTCTGCTTTGAATCTTTGTCTTAAAGTTTATGGTTATTTATGTTATACTTATATACACTCTCATCAAAGGGTAAGCTTGATCCTCGTGCTCTTAAATGTGTCTTTCTTGGCTACTCTAATTCTTAAAAGGGTTATAAATGCTTTCATCCTCTTACAAGAAAATACTATGTCTCCACGGATGTCAACTTCTGCAAACCGGAGTATTATTTTTGTGGGAATGTGTTTCTAATTCCTCTTTAAAGGGAGATTAATAGTAAGGAAGAGGAAAGGTTATGGTTAGAAGAGAAGAGATTATGGATTTTAGGTTAGGGGAAGGATTCAACTGATTTGCATAAGGGAAAGTCTTTAGATGCTTCCAACCCTATGACACTTGAGTTTGAATATGAGGAAACAAAGTGTGAAAGACCAGACAAATTATTCTAATAAGGTTATACAAGGAAGAACAAAGATGCTAATGTTGTACCTTTTCAAGGTTCCAATACTCCTATTAATGATACTACCATATCATTAAAATGACTCTTCCATCGAGACTAATCCTAAGGTACATGTTCCTTCACCTATAACTTCTGAAACTTCTACCTTGAATCCACGAGTTGGAAATCAAGGTATGAGATATCCTCTCATGATGGTAAAGAACTTGATAGGTTAGGTTTCTTAAAATCATCCTTTAATGTTGTCTATCTTATTTTAATTTCGTCTCTTATTGTCATCTATCTAAGACTCACCTTGCTTTTGCTCTTCAATTGTCCTTTGTGTTTATTTCTAGTCATTTTTAGGGGGTCTTTAAAGATCTTATATAGAAGTTTGCTATGGTAGAAGAAATGAAGTCTTTCTAAAAGAATTCTACTTGGGAGATGGTTGAGCTCCCTTAGGAAAAAAAGATAGTGGGAATTAAATGACTGTTTTCAGTAAAGTACAAGTTAGATGGGACAATTGATAGGTACAAAGCTTGATTGGTTGCAAAGGAACATACTCAAACTTATGGAATTAATTATCAAGAGACTTTGCCCCTGTGACTAAGATGAACACTGTTAGAGTCATATTCTCTCTTATGGTCAATTTGAATTGGACATCACCACAGTTTGATGTGAAGAATGCCTTTCTCCATGGTGCTATGTTAGATAAAGGCATACATGGATCCCCCTTAGGGTTTACACCAAAAGGAGGCAAGGTATGCAAACTAAAAAAGGCTTTATATGGGTTAAAGCAACCACTAAGGGTATGGTTTGGAAAGTTGAGGTACTCGATGAAAAAGAGTATGGTTTTAAACAAGCTATGGTAGATCACACTCTAAATAATAAGAGAAATGGTGATGACATTATAATGCTTATTATTTATGTTGATCACATGGTTGTTACAAGTAGTAACTCTAGAAAAATAGTGAAGCTTTAGAGCTATCTGGCTAAGGAATTTGAAATGAAAGACTTGGGTGCTCTAAAATACTTCTTGCGCATTGAGTCCAAGCAAGGACTTTTCTTTTCATAAAAAAAGTATACATTAGATATCTTTGTTGAAAGTGGTAACTTCGATTGCAATCCTGTAGATATTTCCATTGAGATAAATCATGACATGTCCATCTATTCTCATCAAATTCCAATTAACAAAGAGAGATAACAAAGACTAGTGGGAAATTGATCTATCTAACCCACACTAGACCTGACTTGTCATATATGTTGGGATAGAGCCTTAAAAAATAAGACATGATGTAACAAAGTTAGACTTGAGCTTCCACTTTATCTATTTATTGTATGCATTGATATTGATTTGAGCATTCAGACTCATATAATTTATATTATACATGACTTGGATGCATCAAGAATTGCACATATGATATAAGTCATGGGTTCCTTGCAAGATGAAAAATAGTTCATAGTCGGTTCATTGGTTTGGCCAATCCGATAGAGACTATAATGCACTACCTCCTAATTTGAGGGATAACTTGTCTTGGCCATAGGGATGAGGCTCCCATGGTGAGTGCACTAGTGTGTACGGTTACACATTTGACATAACCTATGTTGAGTCATGATGTAAGGCTATCGAGTGTTACAACTATTGGTATTGAGCCCTAGAAATCATGACATGATGTAATAGATAAAATTCATTTATAAATTTATTTATTTATGCTTCTAGTTTTTTATTTTATTATCCCTTTATGCATTGATTGGACTCTTTGAGCATACATCCCCCATATTAGTTGCATTATACATGACTTTGGTACATTAGGAATTACATAGAAGACCCAAGTCATGGGTTCCTTGTAGAGTGATGAGTTGTCCATAGTTGGTTCATGGATTTGAGCAATCCATTTGAGATTATATTACATTATCTCCCAATTGGAGGGATCATGACTTGTCTTGGCCATTGTGTCACACTAGATAGGACCTACGGCGAATCATGACGTAAGACTATCAATTGTCATGATTTACTAAGCTACTATAATACATGAACTCTCAACCTTGAGAGGATATTGAGCTTGTGCCAAATTTAACAAGAGACTTTGACCTATGGGTGAGACCTTAAAGTGGTCATATATCCCTATGGTATTGGGTCACTACTGATGAAGGTCGATGAAAATAAGTATTCTCAATAGAGGCACCATGATATCTCATGGATTGAGATAGTATGTCCTTGCATAATCCAAAGTGAGAAAACAAAGGCTATGCTTAGTTAAGAAAAACACCCAAAAGGGGGGGGGGGTGAATTGGGTTTTTAAAATCTTTTCAATCACAACAAATTCAAACACAATATAAGCAAAGTAAAGAGATAGAGTTTAGAGAATTCAAACTCGGGTTTATAGTGGTTCAGCACTTCCTTCCTACATCCATCTCCTTAACCTCCTAACTGAGTGAGGGTTCCACTAACTTGAAGCTTCAACCAAGCTTCCAATCTTCTTACACTTGGATTCCGGCTCCAATGGGCTCTTACACAACCTCTTCAAGATTCAACCCTCTTGAAGGCTTTAACACTCAGATTGTTAGAAGATATAATCACTCAACCTAGCTTAAAGATGACTTAAATACAAGACAAAGCTAGGATGACACACAAGAGTGCACTAAAGGATATGCAAGTGGTGATTTAATGCACTATAAAGGAAATGAGAGCTTTTTGATCAAGAATAGGTAGGTAGGCTATTGAATGCAAGTGTTCTCTTTTCAATAAATGAAGTGGAACTCTCAATTTATAGGTTCTTAAGCTCGGGAGTCAAAAACAACAAAAGGTAACCTCGTCCGATCGAGCTAGGGGTCGACCGGTTCACTAGCCGTTGGAGCATTTAATGCATGACAGGTTACCGTTGCCTCAACCGGACCTCGACTGGTAAGAGAAACACCTCGACCGGGAAGAGAAGGCTACTGGGAGAGAGAGAAGGTTTTTGACCTTCCTCGACCGGTCTTCGACCGGACGACCACAACCGGTCGACCGGTTCCTCAATCGGTTGAGCCGGTTGGCCATAGCCTTGACCGGTTGAGCCATTTTGGCCCCGAAAACCTATTTTTTTTTATTCCTTTCTTTTCTAACACTTAGGCAAGGTCTTTAGGTAAATTATTAAGCCAATTATAAAACATTTTGCCTAAGGTACATTAGTTAGAAACTTGGGTTTTAATGAAATCGAAGTTTTAAAGAATAAATCGAGTTTTCTAAGATGCAGGAAACGTATGAAAATCCTAAGTTCACAAGTCTTCCAAGCGTCTCGATCTTGTATCCATTTGGTCATTTGATGAATTTTCGAGTTTATACCTGAGATTCTTAAATATTTAAACCAATTAGTCACTTAACATGATTTGTTATCATCAAAACCCGATTAGGAGAACCATTGGGCTAACAATCTCCCCTTTTTAATGATGACAAACCTTGGTTATCTAGGAGAGAAGAAAAATCTCCCTTCAAACCAATCATGGATCAATCAAACGATTTTTAATAGGAAGCAATGTAAAACACGAAAATGAACAAGGGATCATAAAAATATCATATCATATATATATGGAAACGAAACCTCACATGTACAAACAAGATAGATATGACTATGATGACAATGACATGCATGAGGTCTCCTAGATCCTATAAATTTCTCCCATTTGGCAACATAAAAAAGAACAGAGGGGGATGTCTAGATAGTCTCAAGGCTGAGGGGGTGGAGGAGGAAACACAGAGCGGAGGTAAGCCATCATCTCTTCATGCTGACTCGCCTGACGACTCTCAATACGATCAATGCTCTGCTGGAGATGCTCGAATGTAGCCTGCTGCTGATCCATACGCTCCTCTATGCGCTCAAATCGCTGCTGGAAGTGATCAAACCGAGAAGTGACTCCAGTCTAATACTGATCCATGTGCTCTCCATAGAGTAGAAACGAGAGTCATGGACTAAGGCAAGCTCCTCCATATGAGTCCTAAGGAGTTGATATAAGCGGAGACATCCATCCAAGGCGCATGATCAGGAGCGTGAGGTGCCTGAGATGGTAGCTCGGTAAATGATGGCTGAGATGATGCTCCTGCTATGAAAGACGGCTCAGTCATCATAGGTCTGAGAAGGTAGCCTCAACATGAATGCCCTATGACTGAGGTAGAGGCGGAATGTCAAGCTCGGGCTCTCTCTACTCAAAGTCCCTCTGAGGGTCTAACCCATCCTCCATCTCTCTGATTTCGGCCTCTTCCTCTGTTCTAGATGCATTTGATCCTGTCCTTGGGCCTATCGCTCAACTTTCCGAACCCAGAGCCATCAGGTGCTTTCTCGAACTTCATGCGCCTCAAAGACTGCTCATCATACGTGTCATAGCTCGTGGGGGCCTCGAAATCCGTCTCTCTACTCAAGTCGACCCCGACATCCTTGAATACTTGGGTAAGGAAGCGCCGTAGGGGAGTACTCGTGTCGTGCTCTCAACGCAAGAGATCATATGCATCATAATCAAATATCCCACGTGAATCCATCTCCGGTGAGGATCGAGTCCACAATAAAAGCCTCAAGGTAGGAGACCTCGTCTCGATGTCTCCATGTGGCAATAAAATGGAGCATATCATGTGGTAAGACTTGGCTAGGCACGGTCAGGCTGTGTGCCGATGGTTTGCCCATCCCTTGGCATCTGCGAGTCCGCACAACCTTGAATAACCTCTCTAGGCTCGAATCCCGGCACAATGGGCACGCCTTGGCCTCATACACTGGAGTCTAACCGAAGGATGTCGAGAATGCGCAGATACTCTTAGGACTCAATCTGATCTCAACTCCCCTCACAGTGGACAATACGGGTCTCAAGCCCATAGGTCGCCCGGGAATAAAAAGCCCCACCAGAGTCAGGAAGATCGGCTTAAAATCGTCACAACTAGCAGCCATCCCATCCGATGAAAAGTCCTTAAACCCGAAGTGCTGAAGTTGGGAGAAATTGACATTCTCTCTGGAGACTTTCTCTGGGCGAACTTTTGCTTGTAACGCTGATAGTCTTCAATGAACTGAAGAGGCCGTGTCATACCTCGCCTTTCGCCGAGCCTCCGTCTGCTCAGGCTGATGGCTCAGTAGGTGCTTGCCTGAGCCCTGGAGGTGCCATCTCTCGCCTTGGTGCCATCAATAACGAAAGGAGAAGGAGGAGTCCAAAAAGAGAGAATGAAATGAAATGAGAAGGAGCAATCAAAACCCGAACCCTAGGCCACGGAGATGAAGCTGAACCAACCCTGAGGTGCGCGATGCAGAGAAGAACACTCCCAAAAGCTAAAACCCTGTTTCAAATCAAAACCCTAACCTTAAGGCATCCCAAAATCAAGTCCACAGCCTACAATCAGTCCAAAATTTGGCCAAAATGGTCTTCTTGAAGCAGGGATGTGAAGGGGCAGCAAGCTATGGAGGAGAAAAGGTGAGAAATGAAGTGGGGGGCTTTTTAAATTCAGCCCCGACGAACGTCGATCGCCTGGTCAACGGTCAACGGTCATGCTCAACGGTCAATTTTTCAAAATTTTGTTGCATTTTCTTGTCTCGTGATCCTCTCCTTGCCATTTTCAGTTGAAATCCCCAATTTTTGATGTCCAATGCCACGGGAATTTTGATTTTTGGTCAAAATTTGACCTCTTTCCTATGATTATTTCTATATGATGCATATGATATGAATTTCATGCAATCATAGGGTATATTCAAGTGTAATATCAACAAGAATTCATCAAGCAATCATTTGATCTAAAGAAATCACCCTATTGTCTTCTAATATCAACAAATTGCTCTTCACTTAGGGGTTTTGTAAAAATATCGGCAAGTTGATCTTTTGTGCTTACAAATTCAAGTGTAATGTCACCTTTTGTGCATGATCTCTAAGAAAATGATGTCTTATCTCTATATGCTTAGTCCTAGAGTGTTGTCCAGATTTTTTAAATGTTTATGCACTAGTGTTATCACATTTTATAGGAACATGCTCAAAAATCAAATTGAAATCACTAAGTGTTTGTTTCATCAAAGGATTTGTGCACAACATAAACTGGCTGCTATGTATTCGGCTTCCACCGTAGACAAAGCTACCGAATTTTGCTTCTTACTATGCCATGAAACAAGTGAGTGTCTAGGAAATGACAAGTGCCACTAGTGTTTTTCCTCTCAACTTTACAACCGGCAAAGCCGGCATCCGAGTATCCAATTAATTCAAAGTTATCACCCTTAGGATACCATAGCCTATGTCCATAGTCCCTTTTAAATATCTAAGAATTCATTTTACAGCACTTAAATGAGATTCTTAGGACAAGATTGAAATCTAGCACACAAGCAGACACTATACATGATGTCGGGTCTACTAGCGGTCAAATATAGCAAAGAACCTATCATGCCTCTATACATAGTTGAGTTGACGGGCTTACCTTTCTCATCCATGTCAAGTTGATGGATGAACTCATTGGAGTCTTCATTGTTTTGGCTTCCTCCATATTGAACCTTTTGAGGAGATCTCTTATATACTTTGCTTGATTGATGAAGGTTCCTTCCTTTAGTTGCTTGATTTGAAGTCTAAGGAAGAAGTTAAGTTCTCCCATCATGCTCATTTCAAACTCACTATGCATGCATTTAGAGAATTCTTCACAAAGAGAGACATTAGTAGCTCCAAAATGATATCATCAACGTATATTTGTACTAAGAGCATGTCATTTTCTTTGGTTTTTATAAAAAGAGTTGTGTCAATTTTTCCCATTTTAAAACCCTTTTTCAAAATAAATTTACTCAATCTTTCATACCATGCTCTAGGTGCTTGTTTCAAACCATAAAGTGCCTTTTTAAGTCTAAAAACATGATTAGGAAAGTTAAAACTTTGAAAATCGGGTGGTTGTTCAACATATACCTCTTCATTTTAAAGTCATTTAAGAAGGCACTTTTCACATCCATTTGATATAAAACAAAGTCTTTAAAACATGCAAAGACAAGTAGCATCCTAATGGCTTCCAATCTAGCTATGGGAGCAAAGTTTCTTCATAATCTATCCTTCTTCTTGATTAAACCTTGGGCTACCAATCTTGCTTTGTTCCTTATAATTATGCCATTTTCATCCATTTTGTTTCTAAAGACCCATCTAGTTCCAATAACACTTTGATTTTGAGGTCTTGGCACTAATTCCCATACTTCACTTCTTTCAAATTGGTTTAACTCTTCTTGCATGACAATCATCCAATTTTCATCAACTAGAGCATCTTTTATATTTTTAGGTTCAATTTGAGAGATAAAAGCAAGATTATTACAAATATTTCTAAGGGATGATCTAGTTCTTACCCCACTAGATGGATTACCTATAATTTGATCTTGTAGGTGGTTGATGACAAACTTCCAATCTTTAGGGAAGTCTTGGCTTGATTCACCTTGCACTTGTTGAGGAGGAGGTAGTGCCAAAGGTGATTCTTCTTTCTTGGGATCCTCTACAACTTCTTCTTGTTGCCTTCTATCTTCAATTTGTAATTTTCCCATGGAAGTCTCCAAGCCTAAATCATCATCAAAGTCTCTCTTTCTTGAGAGAATTGTTAGATTCATAAAAATAAATGATGATCTCATACCATGGTTTTTTTTAAATCTAAGCTTACTTGAGTTGAGTAACCAAGAAAAATCCAACATCCGATTTTGCATCAAATTTTTCAAGATTGTCTTTGGTGTTTAATATAAAGCATTTGCACCCAAAGACATTGAAATAGCTAATGTTGGGTTTCTTGTTTTTCCAAAGCTCATAGGGAGTTTTCTTAAGAATAGGCCTTAATAAAATTCTATTTACAACATAACAAGAAGTGTTAACCGCTTCGACCCAAAAGTATTTTGGTAAATTGTTTTCATTTAGCATGGTTCTAGCCATTTCTTGAAGAGTTCTATTTTTCCTTTCAGCTACCCCATTTTGTTGAGGAGTTCTAGGAGCCGAAAAGTTGTGGTTATTGCAATAGTCTTCAAAATCAATATTTTCAAATTCTCTCCCATGATCACTTCTTATACAAGTAATTGTAAAACCTTTTTCATTTTGAACCTTGTTGCAAAACTTTGAAAACTCATAAAAGGCTTCATTCTTTTGACTTAAAAATAAGACCCAAGTGTATCTAGAGAAGTCATCCACAATAACAAAAGCATAGGATTTTCCTCCAAGGCTTGGTGTCCTAGAGGACCAAATAAATCCATATGCAACAATTCAAGAGGCCTAGTTGTTGAAATGAAATTTTTGTTTTTAAAAGAGTTTTTGATTTGCTTTCCCATTTGACAAGCTCACAAACTTTGTCTTTTTGAAAATTTATTTTGGGAAGGCCTCTAACAAGTTCATCTTTGTTGAGTTGGGAAATGAGGTCCATTTAGCATGTCCCAACCTCCTATGCCACAACCAACTTTGATCATGCATGCTTGAAAAGCATCTATCATGGCATCATATTTTGAAATATTTATTGCATAAACATTATCACATCTATGGCCCATGAAGATGGTTTTATCATTTTGAATATCTTTGATGATGCAATGAGATGCTTCAAAAATCACTTTAAAACCTTTGTCACAAAGTTGACTTATGCTCAAAAGATTATGTTTTAAACCATCAACTAATAAAACACTTTCAATAAGAGAGGATGTGCATTACCAATGTTGCCTTGATCAATGATCCTTTTTTTTTAATTGTCTCCGAAGGTAACGTATCCTCTCTTTCTCTTTGTAAGGAAAGCAAACTTGGATTCATCCTCGGTCATGTGTCTTGAGCATCCACTATCCAAGAACCACTATCCTTCTTTGATCCCTACAAAATAAAATTAAGTTGATTTAGGTACCCATATCTTTTTGGGTCCTTGAGGGTTAGTGACCTTGGATTTCTCAACCCAAACCTTTTTAGCTTTAGCATTTGAATTATTTTGAGAACCATTTCTTAAGAGACATGTACTACTAATGTGCCCTCCTCTTCCACAAAAGTTGCAAGTGGTGGAAGGACTTGCACTTGCGGATTCTTTTACAAAGTAGTTTTTAAAATACTTTTGATTTTTTGATGATTTGAATCTAGCCCTTGTTTTCAAGACACATTTTTGGCTAGCTAAGATCATTTCAAAATGTTTTTGTCCACAAGAGAAAATTGAAAGAGAGGAGGTTAACCATTCATTTTTCTTTTTCAAAATATCATTTTCACTCCTCAAAATCTCATTTTCTTTTTCAAGATGAGTTTTAGATAATTCATCAATTGAAAATTTTTCTTTCACTTCTTCAAGTTCCGTTTCAAGTTCTTGAATTTTTTTTTTAAGAGAATTATTTTTCAAACTAAGTTTTTCAAAATCCTCATATAATTCTTCAAAAACATCATGCATATCTTCATCACTAAAGTTAGAGTTTACCTCATCTAGATCATCTATTGCCATGAAGCACATGTTTGCCACTTCCTTCTCATTTTCTTCTTCGGAGGATTCTTCACTTTCACTCCAAGTGGCCATCATTGCCTTCTTCATTCTTCTCTTGGCTTCACTCTTGTAGAGAGGACAATCATATTTAATGTGTCTCGATTTTTTGCACTTGAAGCATGTCAAATCTCTTTTCTCTTCCCATTTCTCCTTGTCACCATGGGATGAAGATTCCTTTTTAGAAGGATCCCTTCTAGAGGTGAATTTCCTTCTTCTAAACCTTTCACCTCTCATGTATTTGTTGAGCTTTCTTGTGATGAGGGCTAAATCATCATCTTCATCACTAGGCTTTTCTTCTTCAACATCTTCTTCTTCCTTAGTTGTAGCTTTGAGGGCTATGCTCTTCTTCTTTTTGTCTTCAATCTCTTGTAGTTTCTTTGTCATTAATGACCCTATGAGCTCTTCCATAGGTAGCTTAGTCAAGTCTTTTGCTTCTCGAATTGCGGTGACCTTGGTATGCCACTTTGATGGGAGAGACCTCAATATCTTCATCACCTTCTTGGATTCCTTGTAGGTTTTTCCCAAGGCTTCAAGACCATTGACAATGTCAGTGAACCTAGTAATCATCTCAACAATAATCTCAGTTTCTTTCATTGAAAACAATTCATAGTTATGAACAAGTAAATTGATTTTTGACTCTTTCACTTGATTAGTTCCTTCATGAGTTATTTTAAGCAACCTCTAAATTTATTTAGCCGATTTGCATTGACATATTCTATTATATTCATTTCTATCCATAGCACACTGTAGAGTAAAAACGGCTTTCGCATTTAATTGAAAGTTTCTTCTATCAAGCTCATTCCATTCTTGCTTGGGTTTTGGAACCAAAACTCCATCAACTAGTTTAGTGGGAAAAGTTGGGCCATCTTCAATGACATCCCATACATCTAAATCAGTAGATTGCAAATACCAAGTCATTCTAGTTTTCCAATAAGGATAGTCGGTTCCTGTAAAGAATGGAGCTCTATGTCTTGAAAAATTTTCACCTTGGGATGAGCTTGATGGAATAGCCATTTCCTCTTAGACAATTAAGTCTTAAAAAAGAGGTCTAGCTCTGATACCAATTGAGAAAACAAAGGCTATGCTTAGTTAAGAAAAACACCCAAAAGGGGGGGTGAATTGGGTTTTTAAAATATTTTCAATCACAACAAATTCAAACACAATATAAGCAAAGTAAAGATATAGAGTTTAGAGAATTCAAACTTGGGTTTATAGTGGTTCGACACTTCCTTGCATACGTCCACTCTCCTTAACCTCCTAACCGAGTGAGGGTTCCACTAACTTGAAGCTTCAACCAAGCTTCCAATCTTCTTACACTTGGATTCCGGCTCCAATGGGCTCTTACACAACCTCTTCAAGATTTAACCCTCTTGAAGGCTTTAACACTCAGATTGTTACAAGATATAATCACTCAACCTAGCTTAAAGATGGCTCAAATACAAAACAAAGCTAGTGACACACAAGAGTGCACTAAAGGATATGCAAGTGGTGATTTAATGCACTATAAAGGAAATGAGAGCTTTTTGATCAAGAACAGGTAGGTAGGCTATTGAATGCAAGTGTTCTCTTTTCAATAAATAAAGTGGAGCTCTCAATTTATAGGTTCTTAAGCTCGGGAGTCAAAAATAGCAAAAGGTAACCTTGTCCGGTCGAGCTAGGGGTCGACCGGTTCATTAGCCGTTGGAGCATTTAATGCATGATAGGTTACTGTTGCCTCAATCTGACTTCGACTGGTAAGAGAAACACTTCGACCGGGAAGAGAAGGCTACTGGGAGAGAGAGAAGGTTTTTGACCTTCCTCGACCGGTCCTAGACCGGTCCTCGACCGGACGACCACAACCGGTCGACCGGTTCCTCAACCGGTTGAGCCAGTTGGCCATAGCCTCGACCGGTTGAGCCCTTTTGGCCCCGAAAACCTATTTTTTTTTTATTCCTTTCTTTTTTAACACTTAGGCAAGGTCTTTAGGTAAATTATTAAGCCAATTATAAAACATTTTGCCTAAGGTACATTAGTTAGAAACTCAGGTTTTAATAAAATCGAAGTTTTAAAGAATAAACCGAGTTTTCTAAGATGCATGAAACGTATGAAAATCCTAAGTGCACTCATGCATTCATCTTACATTAGTTTCCTCTCATCACAAGTCTTCCAAGTGTCTCGATCTTGTATTCATTTGGTCATTTGATGAATTTTTTAGTTTATACCTGAGATTCTTAAACATTTAAACCAATTAGTCACTTAACCATGGTTTGTTATCATCAAAACCCGATTAGGAGAACCCTTGGGCTAACACAAAGGACATGTGATTTAAAAGATTATGGTCATAACATTTTATTTAGTGGAAATTTAACATATACTCCTTGGAGCTAGAGTTAATCTAGCTTAAGTCACGTAAGCCCATAAGAAGGTCTATATAAACTCTCTTAGAGTTTAGGTTTAAAGACTCTAATTCATTGATGTCTTCTAGAGAGAGAGAAAAAAAAAACCTATCCTTTATCTTTTTAGAGAGAAGTCCATCATTCTTCATTGTCATGATCAAAGGAAGAACTATCAGGTGGCTCTAGGCCTTAGAGATTGTTCTTCATAGATTGGAAAATGGATTTGCGAATATCTAAATCTGAGGTGTGATTTCTAGTTATTTCTCACCTTAAAATAAGTTTTAATAGACATATTAGTTTGTAATATGGTTAGGATCTATAGATGCATGCATCATTTAGAGAGATCCAAGGCTTGGATGGATTTTTCTAGGAATCTAACACTTGTCTCATTGCCCCTAAGGAAACTAGAGTGATGATTGACCAATATGTATCATGCCCCTTTGTAAGTAATTGATGAGAACTCATACTCACTGCTTTGATGGCTTTAAAGAGTCTATTTAGCATGTCCGAGGTACTTAGAATAAACATAATGCTTAGTCTTGTTGTTAGTACCTTAGAAAATTGTGTTTTATGCGTTTTGTGAGTATTTTATGAGCTTTAAGGTATTTTTTTTTAATGCAACAGAGCCTTTTTGGGAACTCTTAGGGGTAAAAGTGCATATGTAGGAATCAAACATAGATTGTGTACTTTAAGGTGCATAAGACTTAATTTTGCATTCCTTTTTTAGTGAACAACCACATAACACACCTCTTGTATGCACCCTAAAGACTAATGCTTAGGGACTCTTTTATCCACCTTTCATGTGTGTTGGACCAAATTGCTCATCCCACTTAGGCAACACAAATTGCACACTTCTTAATTGTGCTAAGCTAAGAAGTTGTGCACCCTTCACCTAAGCTAGCAAAATGCTAAAGCAATCCACCTCCTAAAGACTTGAAATATGCAGTTCTCTCGCCAATAATAAAGTGCACCCTTGGATGTCATTGAAACTTGCATACCGTTCCTTACTTTGTAAGAGCTACACACTCAATTTTTCTAATGATTGGGGCACTTACCAAAGTAGTACAATCATTCATGCCTCAAAATCTTCAGTTGTACTACCAAAACATACCCCATGTTGATTACATAGAAAAAAAGATGCAACCACCAACTTCAAGCTAACACATAAAGAATGATAATTGGTTAACTGCACTGACATAAGACCAAATCCACAACATAGGCAAAGGACAAATCTAGACAAATTGGCATGGGAGTAGTTGGAATGTGGGGAGATTGAGATTAAAAGAAGGACTACGAATATACAAGTAGAAGTAGAGGATAGAGATAAAAAAAGTTAGATAATCTTTCTTTCTCTTAGGAGTAGGAGTAACTTAACATTAGTTTTAGTTCTTAGTTGTAATCATTTTTTTACTTTGTAACCTTTCCTTGATTTCCAAGTTAATGAATTTTCTAGTCTTTTCAATTAATCTTATTTTTTAGTTTTTCAGTTTCATCTTGCAAATTCATGTTTTTGGTTATTCTCTTAGTTCTCAACATGTTTAGGTAATCTTTAACATTTCAATGGGTGAGATGAGCTGAGGTCTCCCATATCTCAATTTAATAGTTTATTTGCACATGACTCTAAAGAATTTGATCTTCGTTAATGATTATGGTGACCAAAAGAAGTAACCATGAGAAGAAAAGTGTATACAACATTGGTTGTGAGGGACATGAATCACGTAACCCTGGAAGCATGCCTGAGTACTATTTTAATGATTCTTGCACAAGCTTGTTGACATGAAAAGAAACTCATGTAAATCATTTAGTTGCAAGGATCCAAAAGAGAGCAATCAGAAGGAGTTGAACCTTATTAGGGTGGTTCTCGTTCATTTCAAGTAGGAACATTTTTGGGTATAAACCCTTGGCTTGATCCTAAAGCTAAAAGCATAGGTTCAAAGCCTTGTTCGTAAGCTGTACCTAAGAGTGGTGATCTTAGTGAATCTCAACTCTTAAATTTTGCTTTCCTTTAATTTTATTTTCTTTAAATTCTCTTTATCTCTTTTGTGTATAAAATCGCTTTTTTGAGCTTCTAACCAACATTCACACCCCAAAATTTACTACCTCAATTGCCGCTAATCTAAAGTTCCATGTGGAAATGACTTAACTATCATACAATTGTTAGTTCTTTTTTATTTTCTTTTTTGGTTTAAGGATTAGAGGTTTCAATGACTAATCATGATTAATTTCCTTATATAAAAAAATACTTTAACTTTAAAACTAGAGAGTCTTGAACTAGTAATGATGAATGAGAGTGCATCAACATATGTTGGTTTAAAGTTAAAGTAATTGTGTGGACCCCGCATTTCGGCTCAATGCGTTTCCCACTCGATGGCGAGCTCGATTTTTATTTTGAAAAATTGATTTTTATTGATTATTTGAAAATGACTTGGAGTCGCCACTTATTTTTGTTTTATTTTTAAAGGGTAAACAAAATAAGAAAGAAAAACCCTAAGTGTGACTCCTTATTTTGGAAAAGGTGGTCTGTGAAAAATCGGATCGGGTTCGGGGGTCAGGTTACTTATTGGGAAGGTACGGTAAAGACCGTAGCACCCCTCTAAGTCCCTAAAGTCGGGTCTCTACTAATAAAATGAAGCTGACATGGCAATCAATAGGAAAATCAATGAATATCAACATGATTACACACCAAGAATCAAAGCATGCATGAGAGATGGACAAGGTGGGAGAAAATGCGTACCTTAGCAGCAAACAACAACGCGCTATTATGAAAAAGAGATTAGTACAAAACAATGATCACAAGATATAGCATATATGTCACTAAACTGAATACAAAATCATCAATAGCACATGTATCATTTCACTCAATTTTATTTTAAAGAAAATTTATTTGATGTTGGGCCCCCACCAAAGCCCGTTTATTTTTGCATGAATTAATTCCATAAATTCCATTATTCGGAATTACAAAATTAAACTCTTGCTTATTTTAAAACATTTTTTTTTTAAATCAAGGAAAATGTGAAAGACACTCGCCGAAGAGAAAATGGCAGCGAATTTTATTGAAATAGGGATGTTTGGTGCTCAGGTAAATTACTTTTTTTAAAAAAATCAAGAGTTAAAATTACTTTTTAAAAAATGGAATTTGGTAAAATTATTTAAAGATAGAGGTTTTTTTAAAAAATTAAATTTGAGGATCGGAATTTCGGAAAATTATGTGAAAATGGAAATTTGAAAATTAAATTTAAGAAAATGAAATTTTGAAGAATTGTTAGAGAATTGAATTTTTGAAGATTTGATTTGAAAGGAAATAGAGTTTCGAAGATTTATTTGGAGGCGGCATTTTAAAAATTAAATTTGGAATTGTGGGATTTTTAGAAAATTAAATTTAAAAAAATTCGGATCTTGGAAAATTAAATTTAAAATTAGAACATTAGAAAAATTATTTCAGAAATTGAATTTTGAAGAATTAAAACTTAAAAATAATAATAATAATAATAATAATAATAATAATAAGCAAATGAATAGATAAATAAATAATGATGAAAATAATAATGATTAAATAAATAAATATATAAAAATTAGAATTTTGGAAATTAAACTTGAAATAAATTAAAATTTTAGAAATTAATTGAGAATTGGAGTTTGGAAATTATATTTAAAAGTTAAAGTTTGGAGTTTTTACTAATGAAATTGGAGATTGTAATTTGAGAAAATTAAACTTTGATATAAAAAAAAGAAGAAGAATTAAAATGGGAATAAAAAATGAAGAATTTAAAATGGGAATGAGAGCTACCCGTGTATGAAAAAAGGTAAGGAAAAAAAATTGAGTGGATGAAATGGTGAGAGAAAGGAAAAATAATAAATGAATAAAGAATGGGTTTGGTGGTTAAAGTCATATTCAAGACCCAATTTCCCATATTTGACCAAGAACGCATCACTATGTGCCACCTGTGAACCTTGTTCTTCTCATGATATGCCCTCAGGTGGTATGAATCTCAGCATCAACAGGATTGGCGCCATTGCCGTTGAAAGTTCTCCTTGGCCATGAGAGTATTCTCGTCAGTGAGAAAGTGAGAAGGCAGCCAAAAGCGGGGGCCGATGGGGGAGAGAGCCATGTAGAGCAGGCCCAGAAAATGAAAAAAAGGACTTCAATGAGGGAAGCAATAACCCCAAGCGGGATGGGGGGATAGCGAGAGTGAAGAGGGAAGAAGGGGGGGAAGGCGGTGTTGAATGAATGGGGTTGTTGCTGCTTGGAGAAGATTTAATAATGACCCAGTTGAGTTTGCTGGGCTTGCAAACAGAGGGCCCCAACAAAAGAAAAGAAAAAAAGAAATAAAGAAAGAGAGGGAATGAGCTAAACCCAGATTTATGAATGAAAAACAGAGATGTAATCTTCCAAGGCACAATGTAGTTAAAAAGAAAAAGATAATCAAATTATTTTCAAGTTAGACCAAAGGAGAAAGGGATAAATAAGCCACAGCAAGCTCGTGAACAACCATAAAGAAAATCAATCAGGTTCAGATGCTTTCTCTGATACTCACATCTAAATAGCAAAGTGATTTTTGAGCTATCTGAGGAAAAGAAGAGAACAGCATGAATAAATAAAGGTGAAACCCACAGTGACCATACCTAGAGGACCCAAAAGCCCTCTCTAGAAGCTAAGGCTCCTCTGCTCTGCTCCTCTCCAATCCGTTTCCAGATGTTCCTCCTCCTCCAGGCCTGCTCTCTAAAAATGCTCTCCGTTTAAATCCCCTCTACCCTCTTTTTCCTCTTCCTCCAGCTCTCTCTCTAAATCTCCTTTGCAGCTAGCTCTCTACGCTCCAAGATTTCTCCTCAAAACGTCTCTCTAGTTACAGAATACACTCAGAAAACCCCCCTCCTTTCTTTTCTCTCTCCTCCAGCCAGAGAACAGCCGCCCCCTGTAAAAATATCTCTCCCCCTAAAAAAATCACCTAGACCAGCATGAAAAGCCTCTCTGAAAAGTATCGCCGTTCCTGCAGCTGCCAGCCACCTTCCTCTGTCACCTCTCTCTCTATCTTCTGTTCCATCTCTCCGCCACCCCCCCAGCTTAATTCCCGGGGTGGTAAGAAGAATAATCATCCAAAAAAATCAAAACCCCCAAGACCTTCACCGTATCAGGGGTCTACAAATATGCCCCTCTTCGGTAGAGTTCATGAGTGTAAGGAATATGAGCACTGGAGTGAAAAGAAAGTGTGAATAGTGAATGAAATGAAGTGAACTCTACCGAAGAACCAAGGAGACCCCCATAGGGACACTAGCGAAGCATGAACTCACTCAGGCCAAGGGGCGAACACAGAAGCTCTAATCCTAAGGGAAAAAAGAAGCCTCAAAATGTCTCTGAAGCCTTACTGAGGACCCAGGCTCCCTTCGAGAATGTCTCCGGAAGGAGACTACCCTAAGTGAACTACATGAGAATGACAAGCGTAGGGCATCTAACAATCATGACCGAAGTATGTGTCGTGAACTCAAAGGATCGTGTCATGAGTAATGAAGATGAAAGGGTGATGACAAGTAGTCGATAAACACGGGGTAACAAGGTGAGGAAATGAGGATGAGTGTAAAGCCATGAAGATCAGAATGTGCAATGCTAGTGGATATGAATGTCGGGGTCTGTGACTCTGAATGATACAGATGAGAAGGAATGACTCTGAACGTCAAAACACGAAAAGGTGATGACTCAAGGTGCCTGAAGGGATATGTACAATGGCTCTGGACGCCAAACTAAAGAAAGATGATGACTCTGAATGTCAAAACTGAGAACGAAGATGGCTCTGAACGCCTAACTAAGGATGACGATGGCTCTGAACGCCGAAACTGAGAAATGATGACGGCTCTGAACGCCAAATTGAAAATAGTGATGACTCTGAACGCCAAAACTGAGAAGTGATGACGGTTCTGAACGCCAAATTGAAAATAGTGATGGCTCTGAACACTAAAGCTGAGAACGAAGATGGCTCTGAACGCCTAACTGAGGATGATGGTGGCTCCGAAAGCCGAAAATGAGAAATGATGACGGCTCTGAACGCCAAATTGAAAATAGTGATGGCTCTGAATGCCAAAACTAAAAAGTGATGGTGCTGACTCTGAACGTCAAACTGAGAAGCGACTCCAAATGTCGATCTGAAAACCGATGATGGCTCTAAACACCGAACTAAAAACATGGTGATGGCTCTGAACGCCGAAACTAAAAAGTGATGATGGCTCCGAACGCCGAAACCGAGAAAATAATAGCTCTGGAAGCCAAATCAAAGAGCTAACTTCAAACACTAAACTAAAAGAAATGACAACTCTGGAAGCCAAACCAAAAAAGCTAACTCTAAGAGCTAAACTAGAAAACAACAGCTCTGGAAGCCAAACAAAAAAGCTAACTCTAAAAGCTAAACTAGAAAGTAACAGCCCTAGAAGCCTAAACAAGACGACAGAAACAGCCTTGGAAGCCTAAACAAGACGACAGAAATGGCTCTAGAAGCCTAAACCAGATGACAGTAATGGCTCTGGAAACCTAAACAAGACGACAATAACGGCTCTGGAAGCCTAAACAAGACGACAGAAATGGCTCTGGAAGCCTAAACAAGACGACAGAAATGGCTCTGGAAGCCTAAACAAGACGACAATAACGGCTCTGGAAGCCTAAACAAGATGACAGTAACGGCTCTGGAAGCCTAAACCAGATGACAGTAATGGCTTTGGAAGCCTAAACAAGACGACAATAACGGCTCTGGAAGCCTAAACAAGATGACAGTAACGGCTCTGGAAGCCTAAACCAGATGACAGTAATGGCTCTGGAAGCCTAAACAAGACGACAATAACGGCTCTGGAAGCCTAAACAAGATGACAGTAACGGCTCTGGAAGCCTAAACCAGATGACAGTAATGGCTCTGGAAGCCTAAACAAGACGACAATAACGGCTCTGGAAGCCTAAACAAGACGACAGAAATGGCTCTGGAAGCCTAAACCAGATGACAGTAATGGCTCTGGAAGCCTAAACAAGACGACAATAACGGCTCTGGAAGCCTAAACAAGACGACAGAAATGGCTCTGGAAGCCTAAACCAGATGACAGTAATGGCTCTGGAAGCCTAAACAAGACGACAATAACGGCTCTGGAAGCCTAAACAAGATGACGGAAATGGCTCTGGAAGCCTAAACAAGATGACAGAAATGGCTCTGGAAGCCTAAACAAGACGACAATAACGGCTCTGGAAGCCTAAACAAGATGACGGAAAGGGCTCTGGAAGCCTAAACAAGACGAAAAAAATGGCTCTAGAAGCCTAAACAAGATGACAGTAACGGCTCTGGAAGCCTAAACAAGACGACAGAAATGGCTCTGGAAGCCTAAACAAGATGACAGTGATGGCTCTGGAAGCCTAAACAAGACGACGGTAATGGCTCTGGAAGCCTAAACAAAGTGACAGTAGGGGGATGCCCTAGGTGATAACTCATAAAGATCGGTAAATGGGTATGACAATCATGAAATCGACACGAGGCACGGCAAACCCAAAGAGAGGGGTGTATGACCCAGTGGAAAAGCGCTAAAGGGGGTATGCCCCAGTATGACGACTCGCAAAGATCAAGAAATGGACCGAGTAGTGAGAAAGATCTACAAAATATCCGATGAACTCAAAGATGGGGGTATGCCCCAGTGTGACATGCCGCTGCAAATCTCAATCCGCTGGAAATGGCTGAAAGGGACTCTATGAGTCTCGAACGGCGCTCCGCTGAGAGCTCATATCGATGAAAAGCTCAAGAATAATGGTCAGTGAGGCGAATACAATATATCTCGATCGAGTGATGGGAACTGTAACGGATATGTGAGAGAACGATCGCCCCCAGGGCTAAATGAGGGCAATATGCCCCAGTATGGCATCAGATGTACCCGATCTGTCCTGATGACCCGAGAATAACACCAATGGGACGCGCAACAGATCTGATATGTACCCCACTGAAATGATGACGCGGGAAATCCAGGCACCAGAAACAACTCCATCCAGGAATCACGACTATATCAAAGGGTATGAATCTGGCTGAATGACTCAAGAGAGGCTCCTCGGAGTATCTGGACAAAATGAAATCGAACATCGACCTGGCGTGCATCTCATAACCGTGGATGATCATGCAAACCAGTGGGGATCTATAAATCTCGATCAAGATGGGGAATAGGCCCCAGTGTGGCATCAAGAATGTAACATGTCGAAAAAATCAGATGAGCTCAGATCATCTATGCCTGCAACCGAATCAAACCCACATATCGAAGAGGTGTCCCTCGGAAGGAAGCATGACGACACCTAAGCATTTAAAAGCGCAAGCCTGGCTAGATGGCTCTCGATAGGCTCCACTAAGGAATCATCGTGAGGATAGCGAATATATCATCATCTCTACATATATCTCGCAAATAAGGATAAGCATGCAACTCCCTCATGATCTGCAAATCTCATCCGAACGGAAATATGCCCCTGTATGGCATCGAAATGCATGATAGGTCGGAAATCAGATAGCATGGAATCATCTATCCTCGAACATGTGATCTCCGCGAAGATCCATAAAGATCCTCCGAAACGAAATATGCCCCAGTAGGGCATCAGGTGTACCCGATCTGTCCTGATGACCCGAGAATAACACCAATGGGACGCGCAATAGATCTGATATGTACCCCACTGAAATGATGACTCGGGAAATCCAGGCACCAGAGGCAACTCCATCCAGGAATCACGACTATATCAAAGGGTATGAATCTGGTTGAATGACTCAAGAGAGGCTCCTCGGAGTATCTGGATAAAATGAAATCGAACATCGACCTGACGTGCATCTCATAACCGTGGATGATCATGTAAACCAGTGGGAATCTATAAATCTCGATCAAGATGGGGAATATGCCCCAGTGTGGCATCAGAGGTACGATGGGTCAAAACTCGGGTGACACCAAGTCAATCATCACCAAACTCATGATCCCGGTAATTCGAACACAACTGAATCGGACCTACACATCAAAGAGGCGACTCCCAGAAGAAAAAGCATGACAATATCTAAATATCAACCAGATCTCAATCACCTGTCCAAGTAGAGGCTGCCGAAGACGACATCTGATCCCATGGCCTCAGGGTGGTCTTAAGACACGGACGTAACATAGCCAAGGTGATAGGGTGATAGAAACGAAAGGAAACTAGGCTCAAATACCCAATGATCAAAACTCATGCCCTCATATATGAAATGCAACATGTATAGTGAACCCCATGAGCCATGGACCTGAGGATGCCTAACGTAAATATGATATCGATATGGAGACAAATGAAGCAAAATGAACTGATAGCGATATGTGTAATGATGATGCGAAGTGAGCATCGAACCCGGGATGGGTCGCTGTGAGGAGGGAATAAGATGTGAAGGGAACGAGATGAATCACAAGCAACGATAAAAACGACAGCGAAACAATGAATATGTGAAGAAAGGTGGTGATCGACTCAGATCAAACATGAAGTGAAGTCACATCAATAATGAATGTAATGATGGAAAGGACAATGACTCGGAGTCC
Organism: Vitis riparia; assembly: GCF_004353265.1. Lineage (NCBI taxonomy): Eukaryota > Viridiplantae > Streptophyta > Magnoliopsida > Vitales > Vitaceae > Vitis > Vitis riparia. Next base: position 12,250 of record NW_023269742.1, on the reverse strand, counting down.
TTAGGAGAAGGTCACTCATCTCTCTCACAAATAAATATGACGATGCAATACAAATAACATGGGATCAGAGAGCTCACATACGAACTCCCAATAACGAACATACTCGATAAAAATGACCCCCAGACATCAACATACATACTCAATGATAAAAAATAAACACCTGCGTTTTTTTTTTTTTTTTTTTTTTTTTTTTTTTTTTTTTTACATATATACAAACACACGTACCCTGAACATGAACAAATGAACCCCAAAGATGATATCAGTAACAAATGGACACACTCCCAAGTGCTAAGGTAACAAACAAACTCTCTATGACAAGATGACCTTCTCAAACTAAGGATCTCTAAACCAGTGTTCGCGAGATAGATGGTGGAAATGATGTGACTATCCTCCATGTGATGAACTGAGGAGGCTCACCACTCAGGGTGGAGAGAATATGAGACAAACAAATAGTAGATAGGATAAGGAAGAAGAGATGAATAACACAACCAATAAGATGAGATGAAAATGTAGAGGTGCAGTGATAGGAAAAGATGATGAGAAAAACATGCTCCTAGGTCCAAGGCTCATGAAACTCTCAAACAATGCATGTATACATTAAAGGGCCCCTGTCCCGGTGTGAAAATGTGAGCAAGGCGATAAGAAAGAAAGGCTATAATACGCATGTGAGGCTCAATGGGCTAGCAACGGACTATGTATCACAAAGGAATAACAAGGTAATGGCTAACCGAAATGATGGCCACCCATCCTGCGACCATGGTCTCAAACATAGTACCTCTTTAGCTGATCCACATTGGTTGGCTCTGAGAATCGGTTTCCGTCTAAATCCATCAGCCATGCAGCGCCCTCTGGGTCAACTCCCTGATGAAATAAGGTCCGCTCCAGTTGGGTCTGAACTTCCCTCTAGGATCTCTGATCAATCCCCTGATGACTTCAAGACTAAGTCACCTACATGTAGTGGTCTGGGCTTGACCCGCTTTTGAAAGCGCGGGCCATTTTCCTCTGATATGCACGAACGTGGTCTGCTGCTCTCAATCTCCTCTCATCTAGGAGATGAGCTGATCAAATCGAGCCCGAGCCCAATCTGTCTCGGGAATCTGCTGCTCTAGTGCTACCCTCAACGAACCCATCTCAATCTCAACGGGTAGCACCGCCTCCATGCCATATACCAATGAGTAGGGTGTGGCGCCTGTAGAGGTGCGAAAAGAGGTCCGATAAGCCCACAATGCAAATGGGAGCTTCTCTGACCAATCCCGAGAAGTCTCAATCATCCTCCGTAATATCCTCTTGATATTCTTATTCGCGGCCTCTACTGCCCCGTTCGTCTGCGGCCTGTACGCAGACGACCTATGATGTCGGATGCTATATCGCTGCACCAAGGTGTCAACCTCCGCCCTGAAATGTACCCCTCTATCCGAAATCAACTCATGAGGGACTCCATAACGACAAATAATATGTGATCGGATGAAACTAGCAACCCCAAATGACGTCAACCTCGCATACAAAGCAGCCTCCACCCACTTGGTGAAGTAATCGATGGCGACCAGGATGAACTCATGACCATTGGAAGATTTCGGCGAAATCTTCCCGATGATGTCGATACCCCATACTGAAAACGGCCAAGGTGAAGTCAGTGCGTGCAACTCTGAAGGTGGCACGTGAATGAGGTCTCCATGTATCTGACACTCGGGGCACCTCTGAACAAACTGGCAGCAATCCGTCTCCATGGTCAACCAGAAGTAACCGGTCCTCATGATCTTACGGGCCAACATATGCCCTCCCATATGCGGTCCGCAGACTCCCGCATGAACCTCTCGCATCACTCTATCGGCAGAGGCCTGGTCCAAACATAATAGCAGCATCCCATCAGGTGATCGTCTATATAGCGTCTCACCACAAATCACGAATCGGGCGGCCAACTGTCTCAATGCTCTCCTATCCTTGGCCGTGGCGGCCTCAGGATATACGCCGAGTCTCAAAAAGTGATATATGTCGTGGTACCAAGGCAAACCATCGTCTATCTCCATATCATCAATCAAACAACAGTATGCAGGAGCAGATCTCGACTCTATCAACAATGGGCGAACAGTGGCATCAGTAGGTATGGCAATCATGGAAGCTAGAGTAGCTAAGGCATCAGCGAACTGGTTCTGCGCTCTAGGCAGATGGGTATATCTCAAATCATCGAATCTCCCAACCAGTAGCTCCAAATATGCGTGGTAAGGCCTAAGCTTCACATCTCTAGTCTTCCACTCGCCCTGAATCTGTCTCAACACCAATTGGAGTCACCAAACACCTCCATCTGTCTAATCCCGAGCTGAGAGCTGTCTCTAATCCCAAGATACAAGCCTCATACTCAACAATGTTTTCGTGCAGAATCTGATCCGAGAATGCCAAACGAACAGATCTGGAATGTGATCACCATGAGGGATATCAACAGGACGCCTATCCCGTATCCAGAATGGTTGCCTGCACCATCAAAGTACATGCGCCAACCTGACAGACTAGTCACAGCAGCGACCATCCTCTCCGGAAGTCGTCATCAATGCCCTGCCATCGGAAACCGGTAAAGAAACTAGATGATCCGCGACAATGCTCCCTCTGACGGACTTCTGAGTGACATTAATGAATGTCAAACTCAGTCAGAAGCACCAACCATCTCATGAGCGACCGACCAGGGCACCTGTCAAACAAATATCTCAGAGGATCTAGATGGATATCAAGTGCACCGGATACTCCGTCATGTAATGTCTCAGTCGGCGAGTGGCCCAAACCAATGCCAAGCAATAACGCTCAATCGTGACATATCTCGTCTCATAGTCTAGCATCCTCTTACTCAGATAATATATGGCCCGATCCTTGCCCGAATCATCGAGCTGAGCCAACATGCATCCCAAAGCCACGTCTGAAACGGATAGGTATAGAGTAAAGGACGGCCTGGCGTAGGAGGCACCAAGACTGGGGGTGACAAAAGTACTCTCGGATCCTCTCGAATGCGCGCTGACACTGATCATGCCAAACAGTAGTTGACTCTTCCTCAAGAGTCGGAAAATGGGCTCACAAATGTCTGTCATCTGGCGATGAATCTGCTGATGTACTGAAGTCTGCCCAAGAAGCTCTGACCTCTCTCTTTGTCCTCGGTGCAGGCATGTCAAGGATGGCTCTAATCTTGTCCGGGTCTACCTCTATGCCTCGCTCACTGACCATGTATCCCAAAGTTTCCCAGAAGTCACTCCAAAAGTGCACTTCTTGGATTCAGTCTCAATCTGAACTGCCTGATCCTCTCAAAGAATCTCTCCAAAGCTGCTAAGTGATCTGATCTACCTCTGGATTTCACTATCATGTCGTCTACATAAACCTCGACATCTCGATGCATCATGTCATGGAAAAGCGTGGTCGCTGCTCTCTGATAAGTGGCTCCTGCATTTTCAATCCGAATGGCATGACTCGGTAGCAATAAGTACCCCACTCGGTAATGAAGGACGTCTTCTCCATGTCCTCTGGAGCCATCAAGACCTGACTGTACCCGGAAAATCCGTCCATAAAGGACAACATCGAATGACCTGCCGTACTGTCAACTAGCATGTCGATGTGTGGAAGAGGAAAATCATCCTTAGGACTGGCCTTGTTGAGATCTCGGAAATCAACACAAACTCTCACCTTGCCGTCCTTTTGGAACAGGGACGACATTGGCCAGCCACTCCGGTACTCGACCTGATAAGAATCCTACACTGAGCTGCTTCTGGATCTCTTCTTTCACCTGCAAGCTCCAACGAGGGTGCAATCGTCTCAACTTCTGCTTAACCGGTCTGGCATGGGGCAGAAGTGGCAAACGATGCTGGACGATAGATGGGTCAAGGCCCGGCATGTCCTCATAGGACCATGCAAAAACGTCCAAGTATGCTCTGAGCAGCTGGGTGAGGCTATCTCTCTCATCTACAGATAGATCTGACCCGATCCTCAACTCCCTAGGCTGATCTGCTGTGCCGAAATCAACAATCTCTGTGTCCCCTACAGCAGGTGAAACCCTCTGATCAACGGGATCCGAATCAGAAACAGAAGATGAGTCATCATCTGAGTCGTGCTGTGCAATCTCATCATCTATGTCAAAAATCTGTGATGTGGGTGAAGATGGTACAAGTAAAGCAATATCACAAGATGCAGGCAAATACTCAAAAATGCTCAAATCCATAGATGAATCATGGAAAACAACGTCAGAACGGAGACAACCCCGACAGAACGTCAAATAAAGAGGTGGGTCCACAAGTCGGACGCTCCCTCAACAATGCCACATGGCTAATCAATCAAATCATCAGAAGCTATAAGTCCTCAGCAGACTCCAAAGCAGGGCAGTCAGCTCTCCTCGACAAGCTCGATGGCGAATACCCGAAGAGATCAAATGATGAAGCAAGCTCAGGCTGAATAGTTCCTCAATCTGGCTCAAGCTCAAGGCGAGCATCTCGTCGATGTACTCGTCGTGTGGGGTGGCTCCGTCCATATGTCCCCGACCTCAGCAAAGGTCCCATGCTCATCGGTCTCGTCTGGGAAGCAAAGCGTCATAAGGCTAGTGCGATCTGGAGAGGAAGGAGCGATCAACGCAGAAGTCGAAGGGCCAGGGGCTCCGTCTCTCAATCGTAACTGCTGGACAAGGTGCTAAAGCTCGGCCTCCTGAGTGGTGCTAAGTCCTCCGATGATCCCATCAGACGGTGCATGCGGCTCGATGCCCTCACAAAGTAATCTGTCAGGCTCCTGGTGTACGGGCGCACAGGATAATAGAAAGACGTATGAGTCAGTCGAGCCCTCACCCTCTCCTTGCGCAATCGCGTCATATAGAGATAATCGGCCTCAGTGGGATGAATCCGAGTCCGAATGGTACGTCATGATCAGGAATGGTGATGAACTCGCTCGGTCCATGCTGACGTCGACCCAATCCCATGCCAGGAAGATAGGACATGCCTCTCATCATATCAAGCACTAAGTGCTGCCATGCTGGTCAAAGGACATAGCGACGAAGTCCCGACAAAAGTCCTCTAGCTCAAGAGTCTGTACCTCATCAAAAGTGAACCCGGTCAGCAGTAAGTCGTCGTCGCTATGGCTGATCTGGAGCACGGGCTCAGCGGAAATGAACATGTCCCCTGCGCCGACTGTATGACGACTACCTGGCCCTCATGGATGAACTTCACTTTCTGATGAAGTGAAGAAGGAATGGCCCCAGCTCGGTGAATCCACGGTCGGCACCAAAAGCAGGTTTAAATGATGAAGGAATCCTCAAAACCTGAAAGACGGCAACAAAAGTGGCCGGACCGATCAGCAGCTCAATCTCCAATGTACCCATGACTCTCTACGGGTGTTGTCGTAAGCTCGGACGGTCTGAGTGGATGGGCCGAAATCGGATGGTGCATATCCAAGAGCGATGGCGGTGGCCAGAGGACATACGTTCAGGGCCAAGCCATTGTCCAAAAGGACAGATGGAACTCGGCGACCTGAACAGCCAACAGATATATAGAGAGGACGCATGTGGTCTAAACCCTCTGGTGGCAAGTCGTCATCGGAAAAGACAATACAAGTGGCTCTGCCAGCCGTCATCATATGAATGAGTCCCTCGGGAGTGGTCGTGGTATCAACTCTGATCTAGCTCAGAGCTCGAGTCAGTGCATCTCGATGAGTACTGGAGGATGCTAAGAGGCTCCAGATAGAATACGAGCCTGAGTGCTTCTGCAACTGCCTCAAAATCTCGTCATCCTCTACTCTGACCTCCTCCTGGGATGATGTACCCCCTAAGGGTCTAGTGGCAGCGGCTGGAGGTGGCTGTCTCAATACTCTCCCTCCCTGGAGGATATACTGAACATCCGGAGTCTGAAGATCATCACTCTGTGGAGCCTGAACTCCTCAACATCTGGGACTAAACGAATGGCGTCTGAACGCTATAGCGCTGGAAGTCGGAGCTCGACAATGGTCACATGTACTGGGGCTGTCTCAGGAAATAATCTGAAGGGAGTGGGCACCTGAGGCCCCAGAGACATGCTGCTCATCTCGTAAATATCCCTCAACTCTATGGGCTCTGGATCTATGTCATCCCAACTCATCATGCAGACATGGTCATCAGAATCAGCAAAATCCAGGAAATGAATACCTCCATCAGGTGGAGGAACTGCATGTGTGGTATGGGTCGGTAGTGGGTTTTGGGTTACACTCGGCTGGCCCAAGTGAACCAAACCCTGATCGATCAAATCCTGGATGGCATGCCTCAGTGCGGTGCATCGATCAGTCTCATGCCCTAGCCCCTGATGATAGGCACAATGCAAATCCATCCTGAACTGAGGAGGTAGAGGCTGAGGGGGCGGTCTCGGAGTGAGTGCAGTCAACAAACCGGCCTCTATAAGCTTCCGAAGAGCCTGGCTCAACGGCATGCCTATCTGTGAAAACTGCCTCTGCGTCCTCAAAGCAAAAAATGCAGAGGTCTGTTGAGCTCGAGGCCTAGGGTGTGAAGGTGCGGGCCTCGGAGTGAACTGTGCAGCGTAGCATGGCTGTCCAGTGGCCGTATATGAAACAGGAGGCCTCTCAATGCCCTGAGTGGCATAGTAAGGTAAAATCAATGGCTGAGCCTGATATGTCTGATCAAAAGCCGAGGAAGGTGCCCGTGCCTAAACTGCTGAGGTGCATAAGGAGAATGAGGCTCGGAAAACTGCGGGATCGGCTGATGGCGTCTGAGAGGCCTATGACTGGATGAACTGATAGCACTAACATCTGTCGCCTCGGTCCTACAAAGGGCTTCTTCCCCTTAATATCACTAGGGGAGAATCTGTCCATAAACCTCTCGAGATGCCGTCCTCGACATCATATAAAGCCATAACCAGAGACCCAAAATCTGTGAACGGGACCCCGACCACGTGTCTGGCGATCCTCGGCTGTAGGCTCCTCAAAACCATCTGAATCTGGTCTCTCTCTGATGGTCTATCCACTATCTCAGCTATCTTCCCGCGCCAGCGGGAAATGAAAGAAGAAACGGACTCCTCTGTCCTCTGCCTCAGGGCCTCTAGCTCTCTCCTCGATACATCCACGACAGTGTTAAACGAAAACTGTCGTAGGAACTCCGGGCCAAGTCACCCCATGTCCGACGGCGTGAAGACTCCAAAGAAGCGAACCATCGCTGGGCTGCCCCACTCAGAGATAGGGGGAATAGAGTAATCATCTGAGACTCGTCCAAACCATGAGCCCTCATCACGGTGCTATAAAGTCTGAGGTGGAGGCGCGGACAACCAATGCCTGTATATCTCTCGATCTCTGGCATCCTGAACTTAGCCGGCAAACTAGCTACCGGCATACCCTCAAAATCGTCCCAAACAACTGACCCGTCTGACACTCTCATCTGTCTCATACACTCCTCGAGACGGTCCATACGCGCATGAGCGTCATCAGCGCCGGTGGTCTGGACAACAGCGGGCGGAGTGATCTCAGAATGCCCGTGTAATACATAAGGCGAAGCCTGAGGCGCCGAATGAATAGGTGGTGGCGGTGGAGGTGGCAACGAGTCATGCGGTGTCTCATCCTGAGCCACTGCTGGTGGTCTACCCTGCTGACCACCGATCTCCTACCTGAGGCTGGCCAAAGCCTCCTGGATAGAAGCCATGGCGGCCGTGAACTGATCGACCGTGACGACCTGCTGATCCATATCTGATGTATCCGAAACCCGAACTAATCTGCCCTCTACTCTGATCCACGAAACTATACCCAGACTGAGAGTAAAAATCCTGATCCTGAAGTACTCCTCTGCTTTGATCCACAAAGGTATATCAAGACGAGGAACAAAGGTCCGATCCTGTAAAGCACAAAGAACGGAATAAGGATATGGCTCGGGGAATGTATAGAAGAAAGATAATCTGAACAGGAACAAGCAAAGCATCCAAGTGAAGATGAGCGGTCCGACCGTACTCAAACTCGTCCTGATCTCAGTGCACTCTCAACTGGAGACTAGTCAGAGGGAAAATCGGATCCAAAACTGCGGCTACAGAGGCACGGAAAGCCCTCAGATGCACCCACGTGTAGGGAGAGAATCCCAATCGAAGGATCTACGGCTCAACCTACGAGTCAAGGTGGCTCTAAATGGATAAGGGTGGACTTAAGATATCCCTAGCAGAAGCGATCATACCCTCCGGCGGTATGCAACCCTCTGCACGCCTCCGAAGAGACGGGGCGCTTCCATGCAAGGTGGTAATCACTTCCACACATGCACTACCTCGACATCCCAGGGGGTTTCCTATGGTGAAACCTCTCAAACTCTCAACGCTCAATAGCCAACTAGAGTGCACAGTGATGGTGTGGGTGCATCCGAAAACCCTAAGAATCTAGAGCAGAAGAGGAAACACACTAGTCGCACGACTATCCGTGAAACCTAGCTCGGGGCTATACAGGTCTTCAATGATCGGATTCCAATCGACATCAAAGTGTCGCTCTCCTCCAGAATGCTCCCGTGCATCGATATAGCCCGTCGCTAGACCCTACTCCTAATCTCTGGCTCGGTCAGAGAGCAAGCACACAGAACGTCTCACACTTGCAATAGTGAGAACCGAGATGAAAGGAATGACCGAAACCAAGAGAGTTGGAGATAGGGGGATAGAAGCGAGACCCACATAGACAGGCGACATGCAATCATACAAAGGGAGGGCAATCATGCGTCATACAATCAAGCAAAATACAGGGTATATCACTCATGTCCACACAAAAAGCTACAACTATCAGGATGAATAGCAATACGAACATCATGCTCAACAGACGATCAAGATAATATGCAAGTCAGAGAAAACAACACAGCAAGTCAAACGATGTACAATAGCGAGTCTATGCATGTGAAGTGAGTAGAATAATCAAGAAGAGACAAATCGTTATACCACGCAAAACAAGATAAGCAATCTATGATAATCAGCATGTCAATGTACCAAACTAATCTAGCAATGAAGTATAGAAAAAGCGACATCCGAAGCCCCAAATCAAGATAATCAATCGTATCAATGTCATAGCATAATATCCGAGCATGCATCAAAAACTCCCAATGTGCAATCAAGAGACAGGTACTCACTGATCGACTCATCAAATGCCATGTTTGCTTCACTTTAAGTTCAAGCTTGACCCTCTAAAAATTCCCAGCGGAGTCGCCATTTTGTGGACCCCGCATTGAGCCGAAATGCGGGGTCCACAAATTGTTATTGTCTTTGCCTTGCTACATGTCACTAGACTATTAGCAGTATTCTTTAGTCATGAGGTGATGCCATTGTTACCATTCCCTTTGTATGTGTATGACTAGGTTTTTCCTTGAAAGAATTAACTTGACTTTGGATGAAAAGTATGTGTATGACTTAGTTTTTTTTAACACATTATCTCGACTTAGGATGGAAGGAGGAATTTCGGTCAAAAGATATGAGAGACATAATCCCATAGGTGTACCAGAAACTTGCATGCACAAATTTTTTATTCTAAAGAACCAAAAAAAATGAGAAAATAGTATAGAAATTTATACTAACAAAGAAAATGATATTAATAAAGATATGAGTAGATGTGACTACAATCCTTTGTCATCTTCTTTAAACTATTGTATTAATAAAAATGTGATTACAATCCTTCGTTGAAAATGATAGAAAAAAAATTATATTAATAAAAATGTGAGTACATATATATACATACATACATACATACATACATACATACATACATACATACACATATATATTCACATCGATATTATATATATATAGATTTTCTGAGTTATAATTGATTACTTTTCTAAGTTATAATCGATTGATCGATCTTCTAAGTAAATCTTGATTTAAGGATGACAATTACATACTATTGATTGATTTAGCTAAGGGCCACTTAGGCTTTATCTTTACTCATTTGCTTTGAGAACATTGTTTAAGTTTAAGAAGGTACTTGAACTTAAGGAAAATTTGAGGATTTCTATAATACATTGATATTTTAAGTTAATATTGATTCAAGGATGACAATCACATACTTTTGGTTGATTTAGCTAAGGACCAATTAGGATTGGTCTTTATTCTTTCCCTTTGAAATCATTCTTTTAAGTTTAAGAAGGTACAAGAAAATTTGAAAATTTCTAGAAACACATTTGTGGAATCTTGCAAAGTTCTCTCTCTCTTAATAATAATAATAATAATAATAATTATCATGATGATGATGATGATGAAACAAAGAAGGCAATAAATTATGTAAATAACCTTATGAGATGCATGGTATAAAGAAATATAAATATTATAAATATAAAAATATTCAAATGAATAAAATATGATATTATATAAATTTGAAATCAAATATTATCTTAACACTACTCTATAAGTATTTCTTTATTTATCACATGACATGCATATGATATAAAATTTTAATTATATTTCATTTAAAATCAAATAATATTTTATAGATTTATTTTTTAAAATGGTTTTAACTTTATTAATCAAATACATTTTTTAGGAAAAAAATTATTCTAAAAAAAATGAAATAAAAAAATCCAAATCAAATGGAACCTTACGGTTTATTTAGGAAGGTTTCCAAAAACTGTTATTAAAAAATACTTTTTGCATACAGTTCCCAATAATAGTTCTTTTCTTGTTTTCTTGAATTAAATTTTGTTAAAAAATTAGAATATATTCAATTTATTTTATGTATTTAAAATAATTTTTAAAAATAAATTTTATATATAATATTTTATTTTCAATTATTCTTCATATTTGTCTTGTTATTTTTTAAAATGATTTTAAAAAAAGAAGTGAAAAACAATTAAAATATGTTTTCAAAAAATATATTATTTTCTATTTTCTAGTTGTCAAACATATTTTCCTTCTCTTTTTCTTTTTTTTTTTCTTAGAAAGTCGGAAATAACAAGATATAGATGAACTTGTTAATTAATATGATGAGCTTGGATGGTGCGGCAAGGAAAATGATTTCATTTCATTTTTTAAATTTTCATTTAAAAAACAAAACAAAGGAAAATGCAAAAAAAAAAAAATTAATGTGTATTATTTTCTTTGTCATAATTAATTATCAAATCACTAACATTTTTAACAACATGATAAAGAATACTAGTCAGTTGATAATTTCTACAACTATCTTGTTTCTAAGAAACATTATTTTAAATTAGGTTAAATATACTTTACCTATTCAATCTTTGACATATTTTACATTCTACCCTCTTACATTCAAAATCTTACATTATATATATATATATAAAGTTATATGAACATCTCTCTAAAATAAAAAATCAAAACTATAAACGTCATATTTTGAAAGTATCTAAGAAATTCCATTTCAAATTTGTTAATTTCAAGTTGATGGTACCTAAATTTGAACCAATGTTCAGAAGTGCAAAAAAATCAATTCCTTATGCAAAGCATTGTTCTTTAACAAGTTGAAAGACAAAGTATTTGGTTAAGTGCAAAAAAAGCAATTCCTTATGCAAAGCGTTGTTCTTTAACAAGTTGAAAGACAAAGTATTTGGTTTTGAATATAAATTTTATTTAATTGTTTTAAAACCACTTTAAAAGAGACGCACATTATTAACCATATTTTAAGGTAATTTTTAGTCTTGCTTTTTCCAATAATGTTTTTGTTATTGAAACCAAATAAATTCTTAATAGTGAACAATTATATTTAAGTTATAATTATTCTTATAAATAAGATTTATTATTTAAAGTTGTTTAGATTTTAATAGTTATATATTTTATTATTTTCAAAATTATTAGTTGTTTTGTCTATTTTATTTTGATATTTATTATCATATACTATTAGATAAATCATAAATTTTTATATCTATTTTTAAGTTTTGGAATATTTTAATGTTTTTTTCATACAAAGTTGTTACATTTCAACGGGGCACTGTGCATTCCCTTTTATAGCTCTTTAAAAAAGGGCTCCTTGATCCCACATCGAGTGACTCCAGCTACCTTTATCACCCTATAAATATGCCAATTCAACAAAAAATGAGTCAACTTGCTTAACGAATAGGGAAGAGTTTCTGCTATGGTCCATCTATTTGATGGGCTTATGGATTAGGGATAAAAAAAATAAGATTTAATAGGACATTGGGTCTGTATACAAAGATCCCAATGAGTTGGACAAACATAACAAAAGGTTAAACTAAACCGCTAAGCCGACTCGCCAGTTTAGTGGTTGTACACTGTTAGTTTGACTCTGGTTCAATGCCATTTTGACCCCATTCTGATCTAATTAGTTGAATTGAACAGGA